>NW_017279354.1:195090-409628 GCF_001594065.2 Cyphomyrmex costatus | reverse complement strand
TCTCTCTCTCTCTCTCTCTCTCTCTCTCTCTCTCTCTCTCTCTCTCTCTCTCCTAAACGTAAGAATTGTCAAATTGCGAAAGTTAATGATCTCGAAAATATGATCGCTGCTGAGATTACGGTATCTGGCCTTTTTGCACCGAGAACTCAAACAGAAAGATCTGTGTCGGGTTCTCACGAGATTCATCATGGATTTACGGAAAGCATCGGGAGATTCTGATTCAAGGAGTGAAAGTAGATGAATCGAACAGTTTCCTGTCATAGAAGCAACATAATTCATATTCATTCGGAATAAATCTTCATTGAATATTATATCAAATCTCATTAGCATTGAACAACTTGCCTATGATGAATGTTAAGTTCGATAATTCTGAAACACCGAAACGAATATCGAGTGAGGAAGTATCGGAGAGAGATTAAAGTTTTTTAATTAATGAACTGTATTTTTCGAGCGAAAAAAAAAAGAAATTTCTATCCTTGAGATCAATAAGTGTATAGTCGTAACTTAATACGTTTTTTAAAGTCACCGATTCAATACCGATTAAATATTCTGCCGTTTCAAACGCGATAAGTTCGCTGTTGAAACAATTTCAACCGTAAGGTCGACGGCGGATTAACGGCTCATCGAGAGCGTAATTACGAAGCGGGCGGTCTCCTTTCTCAGGAGACTCTCGAGTTTACCGTGCCAGCGAGCGAGCGAAACACACGGCGAAATCTTATTATGCCGCACCGTAACTGAGGACCGGCAGCGTAACCTCGAGGAGAAAAGATGACCGTAGGAATTGCATCGTCGGCGCTGACGACGTGCACCGCGGCATGATTCATCAGACTTTCATGAGAAAATACAATTTTTACCTGCGAAGCCTGCCGCGCAATCTTATGACACGCGCCATAACAGTCGCTATTATCGTCCCGGTAGACAAGACGTTGAGACAAAGGCTGTTTGCAAGAACATTATCGCACTCGTGAATTAAATTTATGCTGAAACTGCTTTCGCAGAAATTTTACTAAAATACGATTTCTCGACAGATTATTGTGTTAAGATATATGTTTCAAGAAATAAGATAATGTTAATTAATATGATTATATATATGAAAAGAATATTTTGCAGAAATATCTAAAAATTTAGTTAGATACAAATTGAAAAATTTTGTTGGATGTCATCAAAATAATTATATAAAACATCTAATGTCCGTTCCTACCAACGTAGATTAATTTTATTCTTGGTTCAACTCATTCTTCATTTTTTTTCCTAAATTTTATAATTAGAAAAGGATGAGTTAATTGAACTGAGATTGAAATTAAAATTGTTAAAAATGGACAGTGTTGATAACAATGTTGTAAAAAGTTTTGCAATTTTTGTAAAAAAAATTCTATTGCAACTTATTTCAACGTTCTACATAATTATTTTGACAGTCCAATAATTATTTACTTATCCAACTACATTTTTTGAATGCTTCAGCAACATTTAATGATATTTGATCTTATAAAATCAAAATGGTTACTATCTGTAAGGAAGTTGAGGCTGATATCTACATGAAAAGACGCTTAAGGAACATAAATTATTATACAAACAAATCATATAACAGATTGACTTAGTAAAGTTTCTTTTCTAAATCGAAGGTGTAAACAAATAATTAATTCTTTGCTTAGTTTTCATTTAGATTTTACTTTAAAATGATCTCACTTGCTTTTCGTTAAAGAATAAAATTTTTCTAAAGAGAAAACAATTTACAATTTTTGTTACAGAAAAGTTACGACTTCGAATCTATTAAAAAACCTGCACTTGATAGGAAATACGCGACATTACGTAAAGATATGTTCTTGACTTGTTTACCATCAGAAACTTATGACTTCGAATCATAAATCCAGTTTCTTTTGACGAGCGAATTCCGGAACGCTGTCTGGATATTGGATGATGAAGGTATAAACGAACAGAAATTCTGATTGAGAGAGAAGAAATCTTGATATTAACGAGTAATTAAAAATTTAATAACTGGAACACTTTTTACGTAGTATATATAAATTACGTATATATATATATATATATATATATATATATAAATTACTCTGTCATATTTTAATTTCTAAACTAATGAAGTAGTCACAGAGTTTATGATTTCGGTGAAATGCCGTGACATAAACCTGTGTAAGATAAATATCCTTTCTAGATCACAGAGCAAGCTATGTTGAAAAATGTATACTTTTTACTGCTTTCTGTTGCTTCTTTTGCGCGACAGTATAACGAGCTATCTGGCTCGAGCTGAAGACTTCTTTGCGAGGGAATCGTTATGGCCGCGAGAATATCTGACAGTAAAAAGACACGCCTAGCAGTGTACTTTCGTGGGAAAAGCACGGTCTCCTTACAACCGTCATTCGTATCGGGATCGGTGCGGTGATTACACGAAGACAAAGTGAGCTTTGTCTTTAAATCAAAAGCGCCCTGTCGACGAGCTTGTTTTAACAAATAAGCGCGTTCTTCTTCCTTTCCATTAACATTTCCCCGGAAATGTCCGTCGATGTCTGCTCCGATCTGAGAAAGTCCTGATTAATCGTCGTGGGTGTCTTGAATAAAGACATCACTGAATAAAAGCATCAACCATTATTATCTTCGTATCTGCATGGAATTACTTGTACTTGACGGAATCCTTTTTTAATTCTTAATACCGGAAAAGAGTTTCATTTTGTCTGATATTTTTTTTACGAGGCTATGAAGGCTATTTTTACGAGCATAGCGATTATGTCTTCAATCAGATTTATTATTGAACAATATTTAAATCAAGATTTTATCGGTTTAACCGCAAAGAGATAAAATTATAACGCAATCTAATTTTTCTGCGATAAAATACACAAATTTATTTCTAATTCTCTTAATTTATCGATGTCTTTTTGCGTGAAATAATTAATAGCAACGTGAGCATAGTTTTCCGGTACAATTCCAACAAAATATCTATTTGTGACTGCGGCGCAAAAGTGAGACTGTTATTTTAACGATCGAAACTTGGAGTTACGCGGGGAAAATCAACAAAGCGCACGTCAAAGTGTGGCTCGCGTATTTTCCGAGCACTCGACGATGGAGATAAGCGGGCGAGATAATGCGGCCGAGCGCGAGTGTTTTATCCGTCGAAAGTACGATGGAAATCTGCGCTTTGTGTAACGCTCAGTGATCGCGGTTACAGAATCAACGTCTGTGTGCTCCACGTGCACGAACAGAACTCCGCAGTCCTCGTAAGGCCGACTTTCTCCTCCGTTGAGCATTACGTAACCATGTACTCGGCATCTTTGGGTTGCGAATATATGGAGAGAACGAAGAGAAAAGGAACGCTGAGAGACGGTCAGCAATGAAGTCTCATGAAAGCACCATGCGTCTTTGTCTTTTTATGTCTCATCGTATATATGGCGATTATCTGTATATATTTTCAGCAAAGCTTCGAATTTTCCTTCTCGTAAGATAATTCATACATGTGTATCTGCTCTGTACCGTCTCAGTGACGTCACATGTTTTTGAAATTGTAATATCTTGGAGTATAATACCTTAGGAATAATTTTTAGAAGTTGGAACGTTTATTTATGGCAAAAAAAAAAAAGAATCAAATATATGTCCTCATTATTAGATTTATTTTTAATTTTTGTTTTAATTTGCGCGCTATTTCGGACATTTCGCGAAACAATAATCACGTTTTTATATTTTTATAAAAGCTCAAATAAATGTGATGCGATATTGAATTTCTAACTGTAGCTTGGAAAGCTCTTATTTACATAACAAATGCGAATTTCAAGTATATATGTAAATGTTTGTCACTTTCGCGTAGGATTACGTCGGAGGAATAATTAACGGCAATTTTGCAAACACACATTCGCTTGTAGTTAATTATTTTATAACGCTACTTGCAAATCGCGTGCCTCTAACTTCTGCAAAATACAACGATAACAGATATTGCACATCGCTGTTTGAATCAGGAAGCCTTGATGATGATGACTAAACGTGATCTTTTCTCAGTACAGCTAAGAAATTTTCTTCTCTGCACTTTTCGTTTCTATAAACGTTGATTGGCTATAACATGTTGTGATTGGCGTATATGCGACTTCGTAACTTCTGGACTCGCTGACACGACGAACGCAATCTAATTAATTCAGGGAAATCGCGACAAGCAGTCGAGTGCTTGGTTTAAAGCGACTTTCCAACGCGTCGTACGTAAAAGCGAATCCGCCGTACTTCCGTTTCACGCACAGGGCAGCTTAAGCATGTAAACACACCACAGACCGAAATAGGGCTCTCATATTAATAGCTCGTCCCAAGTGCGTCTGGTTATACTACGTCGAGATACCAGCAAGGATGAGGGTTTAGGTAGAGAAATATTGAACGCATACTGCTAGAAAACGTTGTGAGAGAGTAAATATAATATATTTATGATACTTCTAAAGTTTCAAATAGCTCGAACCAGTTGGTCAAAAGAAATCATAAATCATTTTTCGTTCTTTGAACCAAAATTTCCTACAGTGAATCGTTTATTGTCTTCGTATGGCGATTCTTTGGTGACTTATGTTACCTGTTTTTATATCTCGTATGTACTAATTAATATTAAATTGTTTTAAAAAACTTTTTAAAAGGTATATAAAATTTAAAAGTATGAATTTACAGTCGTATGATACATTTTCATAATATTATAATGTATAAATGTGATAATCTCGGATGTTTTCTCGTCATGATTTATTACGGCAATTTTTCTATGATTCATTAAAAAATGTAGCTTGCAATATATTTAATATATTGTGTAATTTCATAAATTATAATTTTGTTTGTGTGTATATTATGTGTGTTGTGGAGCGTACATAAAAAGTTTCTCGAAAATTTCTGCTAAAGAAAAATTGACTATAAAAATAATTTTTAATAGAACACTAAGTATTCTAATATAACGTTATCAGGGGTGAAAGTATCAATCTTAATTTTGATAAAAAGAGTTTTAGCAGTTTTTCACAAACTCTGCTATATATGAAGATTAACAAGCAAGCATTATTAAAATCAAGATAAAGTGACATGATAAATGTGTGTAAAATGTAGATCTTCCCAGGCAAATGTAACGTGAATGCCTTTACCTTGAGTCAGCCATGCGACGACGCGTTTTCGTCACATTCGCCACGTGACAGCCTGGATGTAAACTACTGCCGAGTCCAGAAATCACCTTCGGAATTCGTTTGAGATTCGTCTTAGATCTCTGATAACGCTTATCGCTATAATGAAAAACACTCGTTAACAGTAATAGAACAATAACACTGAACCGAGCCTCTCTTCCGCACTTCCGGTTCGCGGAGCGGAGCGCGCGAGATTCGTTGGTGTACGCGCGAGTGCGCGAGATGCGCGTTCGAATAATCGCGAATTTGCCGTATTTTCGTGCTTCTTGCCGTGCAGCTTCGCTCGCCGGGACTTACACCGACGCGAGGACCACCACCACGACGACGACGGCGCCGACGACGACGTTGACGGCGCTGACGCCAGTCGACGAAGCAGCCGACGAGGCGACGTTTGCGAGGCGGGGATGCGGAACCCCGCCGTAGGAGGGGTTAGCAATGGCGGTGCGAGAGCAGGCTGCGGGGGTGAGACGAGGTGAGGCGAACCTGGGCGCAGGTTCGCACGCCCCCGCTATATTTACCGCTCGCGTGAACCCCTTTAGGGATTTCTTCGGTCCACTCTGCGTGAGATTGCTGTTAAACAAGTATAGTTGGTGAAATACATTCTCGGTTGCGAGCGTCGGGGCTTCCTCGGTTCAGGCGCCTATTTTCCTCGAGATCATTGCTTCAAACAGAGGGTTGTAGCTGAATAGAATATTAAATAGATTAGATTACCGCATGCAGAATAACACACCTTGGCGAAAATAAAAATCGGAGAGTCTTGGAACTTGTAATAGGCGGAAATTGAAACAACAAAACGGAAGATTACTCGGCAACGGAGGATTACACCTCTTTTACGTTTCGTTGCTTCAATTTTTGCCTTCGAGAAGCTTCGTTTTCTTCTCTCCTTATATATTTTACTTGCGCTTCGATTTTTATTTTTGCCAGGGAATGGCAATTTTTATCACTTTGGCATATTTTTCTTTAGACTCAGACATGATTGCAGAAGATTTAAATGTTTTTTTACAAGTTTGGTAAACGACTGAAGTGACGAGATCTATCTCCGATTTTTGACCGTAAAAGAATTCCTTCTGTGATTCAATTTCACATGAAAAACGAGCCATTTTCCCGCGCGCTACATGGAGTCCAGACTGTTTGAACGTTAGAAAATTCCGATTCTACGTTTATTTTAGTTACTTTTGTTTTGAAGGTATCGCATTGCGTGTCCGAATGCGGTGCGAACAGTCGTCGGCCGGTTGGCAGGTCACTTTTTGATAAAAAGAATTTTCGCCAGATATCGCTCGCGTTAACTAATTTTCCCCGATGTCAGTTCCAGTTTGAATGTAAAGAATTGCTCGACTGAGAATGCAAATACAGCGCACACAGCGCTTTTTAATATAGGTAACTTCCTTTGTCTCTCTCTCTCTCTGTTTTTTATTAAATATCGGTATGCACAAAATATTATTTATTGATCGCGCTACGGACCTTTAACTAATAATTCACTCACGACTTCCGACGTCAGAAAAATCATAGAATTTTGTTGTACAACGGAATGGAGTAGGTACTGTAAACGGCTTGTTGAATCGTGAAACACGAGTAATCTTCCCGTGAAACGAGAATTTCGATTTGCCATAACGCTGATGCGTAGAGTAGCAATTTCCATTCATTTTAAATGGCACAATTTGATCATTTAGATTCTCTTCCAACTCCTGCCTAAAAACTATTGTCGAAGATTGCGTTATCTCAAGAGAAAAGAGTTCTTTTGAAATTAAATGATACCTTTGAAAGGGACCGAGAGAAAGATTTTTTTTTAGATTTTTCGGAATTTTTAGATTGCTTGGTATTCTATTACTTGCTTCAAGGATATTACATTCCAAGCGCAACGCTTAGTTTGCCGCGAAAAATTGCGATATTGTGTGATACATATAACGTGTATAACACGTGTCAGATACACGGGATGCAGATAGGATGAGTTCAATGGAAGCTCACTGTCTGTTTTTGAAACTAATCTGATTATCATGAAAGTATTAGCATTTCCAAGAATTGTTTTTGCATTTTTAATAAACGATTATTCGAAGGATTAAGATTTATTTAAAATGACGACATAGATGTGATATTAAATCAACCTGATATTAAACCGATAAAATCAATAAAGAAGCCAGTCATTTTTTATATAATAATTTTTTGCTCCAACTTCGACGCGGAATATTGGCGTTACATTACCTTCACGTGCCGTCGCTATCTCGCATTTATTATAATGTTTATTTAAAGCGCACGTGGAGTGCCCTTAAGTTTCATCTGTCTTGTGAATTATAAACCGGCTTTAATCGAATTCGCAGCCTCTGCGGCCGAACTCGCCAAAGTTCGATACATCAAATGCATACAAACGCTGCATTTGATCTTGTAATTTGATTGCAGATAACGCTTCCTCATATTCGATTATACGTTCCGCTTATTGACTTTTGTATTACCATGTTTGACACGTGGACGCATGCATGTGTTAAACACGTTAATGCGAGTTTGTTATGAATGTAAAGCGATTATATTATGTAAAGCGATTACGCTATTGTTCCATATTTATTTTACTGCGATTATTTCTTTTGGAAAATTGCAGACTGATTTTCGATTTTTAAATGTATGTGTGCGTGTGTGTGTGTGTATTTTCAAGAACAAAAAGATTGAAAAGCAGAATATGTATATTAATATAACTTTATATTGTTAAGAAATATTATTAGGTACTATTAGGTATGAGAGAGAGAAAGAGAAAAGAACCGTCTTGACCGAATATAGTATTTTTCACTATAATGTTTTCTAGCTCAGCAAATAATTTATTAAGAACATCTTGGTAAGGTACTGAATTCTATCAAATTCCATAAAACTTTAACATATTTAATCAAGTGCCATATTGCATATTATCGATATTTTATAATTAATTTATCTGCTCATTTTTCATTTTTAATTAAAAGAAATTCTGTATTGTGTGCATATAATATAGCTGTAATCGCGTGAGAAGGTTAAAGTTTATTTCATTTATGTCCCAAAATCTATATACACGTTTCGCTGTAAATAATGGTTCGTAAATGAATTTGGCGTTCGTGACACACGGCTTTATCAAGTGCATGGTATTCGTACGAAGCGCTACAAGCGTATCCGAGCGCTTTGTTCTTTGGTACCAGAGGCTCCATCGTGCAGTCTAGTTTATCTAGAGCGCTTGCGCCTCTCAAACCTCCGGGATAGTAGCGACGGTGGGGATGGCAGTTTTCGGAGGGTGGATAGCGAATATTGACGTGTCGCAGGCGAGCCAGGGGTTAGCAGGTGGCAGGAGCCAGCGAGGCCAAGGGCTCCTGGGGGCAAACGAGGGGTGGAAACAAACTCGAGAGGATGCGGCGTCTAGTACTGCGTGTAGGGGTTTGGCCCCTCTTTCGCGAGTCGCCAGTCGTAAGGTCGCCGAGAAATATCTTGGATCGATCTCATTTTGCGCAACATACTTGTTGTGTCAAGGCTTTAGAAGAATCAACAGACAGTTAGTCATCAGATTCATGTCTCTGAAGGATCTTGTCCTTTTTGGCCGTGATCTGTTAAGGAAGATTCAAATGGACAGAAATTAAAAAACAATGTTGTCAGGTATGTCGCATTAGCAATGAATTGTCACTGAATACATTGTTAAAAGAATGTAGCGATGTTTCTGATCAACCGATCGGAACTATCAAGGGTTTCAAAGCCAAGTTAATGCTTAAGGAAAATGCTATCCCTTGTTTCTTTAAACCACGTCCCGTTCCATTTGTATTGCGAGACAAAGTAGACAAAGAACTTGAAAAAATGAAAAAATCCGGTGTCATTAGTCATATTGAAACATCGGAATGGGCTTCGCCATTGATGGTAGTACCAAAGCCTATTGGAGCAGTTTGCATCACAGGAGATTTTAAGCGTACCATAAATGGTCAATTACATGTTCAGCAATATCCCCTTGCAAAAGTTGATGAAATACTCGAGAACTAATTGTAAGTTACATCGTTGGACTACGTTCCTATCTAATTTTTTTATATAATATTGAGTATCGCAGCACTCATCATCATAGTAATGCGAAAGCATTGTCACGTCTACCACTCGATATAAATTAGCCAGTAAACATTATAGTAGAAGAGAAAGTCAAAGCCATTATAAAGGAACACCCAACATCTTCAAGCTCAATAAAGCTGAAAACTAGTCGCGATCTAACATTGTTAAGTGTTATTCGTTTCATTAGAAGAGGTTGGCCAAATAAGCAATCTCGGCTACCAGATAAACTGAAACCTTACTTCCCTCATCGAGATGAATTATTAGTAGAACAAGGAATTGTTATGTGGGATATACACTAGCGAGTATCGAGGGCGCGACTATTCGAGATATCGAGAGAAGATGGCGACAAGAAGCAGAGAGAGAAATAATCTTGATAAGTGTGTATTGATACTATTGTATTGTACAAGTTGATATTAAATATATTATATCAGTAATAATTCTCAAGTGTAGCTTAAGAAGGATTATACATTTATTTTATTTTCGATCAATCAATTTCTCATTTAACTACGATTATTTATAAAAATTAAAATTATTTGGTTAATAAAAAATTTTGATTTAAATTCTCTCTGCAACATAAATAATGAGTTTATTTTAACAACCCCTTAATATTTTAATAATTTTAATAATTAATGTGTAGGAGTTAATTCTTAATCGAATTAAAGCTTGAAATGTTTATTTGAAAGCTTTACAGTTTTATTGCAATTCTCGCTTTCACGAAAAAAGATTATTTATTTAGTGAATATAGTCGTTCCATCAGAATTTTTTAGTTTCATTTGTAATCGACTGGTTTATCATTTACAATAATCATGTTTTGCTCGCAAAAACATTATACATACTCATGTATATACAACGATATATTCAGCCTGTCAGAAACTGTCAGAAACAGAATATCTACAGTAGAATCATGGTAGATACAACGAATAGATCATCGAAAATTTGAGAGAGAGATGAAATTTATTACACTAGGGTAAGAATCCATATATATCATTAGTTTATTATAAAATGGAAACAAATTTGATTTTCTGTCTGTGCAGTATAAAATTTTGTTTCTCTCTCCTTCAATTCTCGATATAGAATATCATATTACTACAAGCATGAATCATTTTAAAACGTTTTATTTATACTCGATACGTACTGAATTTCCAATTAGCATAGGTTTTACATGCACGTGTATTCATCTATATCATTGCATGTAATTAGATTAATTACGTTCATCAATATTTTTAAGAATCTATACTACAAATGTAATTATATAATCTCAAATAACATGAACGGTAATATATTATCATGTATCGCAATTTTTTGAATTGTATAATATTATAAAATTACATTATACGTCAAATCCTCTTTTACTAATGATAGAAAAAAGAGAAAAACGACTCAAAAAACCCCTCATACTATTTACAATATTTAATTTTCTTGTTCACAAAATTGCCTTTGGAAATCAGTACTCTGATTTAAGTTTTCACACGAAAAATATTTCCAGCGGCGAACACGCGTATCTCAATTTATCACAGTGCACTATTTTTACAACTTTTGTTCGAGATATCTACGTCGGCAAGCACCTCACGCACCCTCCTTTCTTTGAAAGAACTGCTTTTGCAAATAAGGAAAGAATGTGTTTTCTTAGGATTGACTGGCAATCACCGCAACCTAGGCCCACGTGTATATGCGATTCTCTAACAGCGAACGCAACCCGAATACGCTCAAGTTTCCCTGAAAATCTCGTAACAAGCTGTCATTCCCAGACCTGTTGTGGTCCACCATAGAAGGAAACGTGCAACACGCACGCAATTCCACAGGGTTGAACAACCGTGACAAATACGGCCTCCCCTGCGCTCGAGCTCTTGAAACACCCTAATCGTTCCCGTTTCTATCGACGGCCATTTCCTTGATTGCCATATTCCTATCCTCCTTTTTTGCGGAGTTTTTCGCGCCAATCGATTATTTCTCGTCGGGTAACTGATTGTTACGTCGCAGAATTTGTGAAGTAAAAAACTATTGGTTAGAGAAAATTTCTAAACAATACGCATGTATGTAGGTATGTGGATGCGATATTAGAATACACTGTTTGACGATGATACAATTTCGACGAGATAGAGTTTAAAATAATTTAGTATATTCCAAATTTCTTTTTTTATGGAAAGAGTAAATATATTAAACTTAAAAAAAAAGTCAAAAACGGGAAACAGAAGTCAGTGCGGTAATTTATGCACAAATTTTAATACTAACGTACGGATTTTAAACGTACCTTGTGAACAATGTGTAATGAATTATTAAATTATTGTATTTTAAAAGATTTGTGCACTAATTACAGTGCTGATTCTCATTATCCCATTTCACACTTTTGTTTTAATTTTAAATACTAGAAATCCTTTGTTATTTTATGTATTATTCAGAGAAGTTAAATACCTTATTTTTACTTTTTATAATGTATGATAATAAATGTACTATTTTTTTCAACTTGAAAAAGATTTTTATTCATGTTTACGTTTGTATAAAAGAATATTAGTCTTTTATAGAAAGTACATTTTTTTACAATAAAGAAAACACTTTGATGTACGAAAGTAATAAAAAATAAGCTTTGTATTTATACTTTTTGGAAAATAAAAGTCATAAAATTAAAAAATTATTTTTAAAGAACATTTTTTTTATAGCTGTTAAAATTAATATTATTTTAAAATCAATATTGCAAAAACGCTTTCAACGCAGCCTTGTGATGCTTTATGGAAGTGTATTAGCAAAGTTCCTTGTCCTCATGTGCTACCCCGACCTACAACTATAATACACTCCAATCCCTTACGTCACGGCCTGCAATTAGCGTCAATCTTGTGGGAGCAATTTGACCTGTCCCTTAACCCACATAAGGATGTAATTGAAGAGGCGAAATAAGGATTTTCCTAGCAATCTTGTGTCCGTAAACTAATATCGAATAAAAGAACAAATGTTTTTTTCATTTCTTATACCCTTAAAGATTGATGAGAAAATAAATTAATCGAATCCAAGAAGTCGTGCTTGGCTTTCGATACTTTAATTTGCTAGATACTCTTTTTATGCTACTTGCAATGAATCTTCTTCACCGAGAGACGAAAGCGTCTTTTTCGCATTGACTTTAGTGTTCCGTCGCATCGCGCTCGTACTCATATCTCGTCTATCTCGTAGAGAAAGAGAAGACGAATGTCTAATGGATTTAGTTCCCCATGGAGGAAACCGATGGAGCTGGTTTTGAAAGGAAAGCAGATTCTCTTCGACTCGCTCGTAGCGTGCTCGAGCCGGGCGAGATTCGATGTGTGAAAGGGAAGTAAGTAAAATCATGGGAAATGCTTTACGTTTGAAAGCCATTCGCTCAACACGATGATAAAACGTCTTGAAAATTTAATAAGATATACTCGTGAATTTTGACTCTGGTGTATAGATTGAATATTCAGTAGCAATGATTTCTTATTATATTAAATCATTTTGTTAAAATTTATTTATATAAAACACAAATTTTTTAAATTATACTTAATTACGGAGAAAACCTTTGATCTTCGTGCCTTTTTTTGATTCTTGCTCATGCTAGCAATTTCAATAACTGATTAAAAATGGCTTAACAGCCTTTCTGTTTTAGTAAATTTTTTCAACTCTATAATTTATAAAAAAAAACAGTCCAAATAATTTCAATTATATGATAAATAATCGATATTGGGATTATTTAACAGTTAGGATTATTAAATTTTGACGCGAGAGATCTCCGGAAATCTATATACCTATTCAACTTAAATTTGCTTTCATTATTATTTATTTATATACGATATTTATATATTTTCATGTACTTTTACGACTGTGCTTATATACTAGAACACTTACATAGAAGATTTAGTGAAGAACAGAAATGTTTCGGAAATGTAGGATAGCTTGAAGCATAGCTATAGATATATTGCTACGGTAAATCGCTATGCGCAAATATTATATCGCTTGAATCTGTATACATATACATATACATATATATATATAAATAACGTGCCAAAAGGTCGAAGAGTTTCACATGTATTTGAATATATATAAAATCCTTCAATATAAAATATCTTGCGTATTAAATCGCTCATTAACTTGTTACAAACAGATTAAAAGATTAATAGACATTTCTTTTCAAAATTTATAAAATGAAATTTTATTCCGGAATCGTTTCCGAAATGTTCGTATTTGAGACGCCTCCGCATCGGATGATAGAAGGCTGCATTAAAAGAGTCGTTTGAAACGATCTTAATCCGAGCGTTAAGAATGTCGTCGGATTCGGTGTGTGTGTGAGTGAGAGATGTCGAGTTTTCCGTTCGCGCAAGCATAGCAGCGTGTCTCAACGATTTATCACAGACAGAAATGCAATTTTCCGCAATGAGTCTACCACAGTTAAACGACCCGAAATATCGAGAACCAGCAGTATCGCATAGCTTGCGATTCGCAATGAACGGGAATTTTCAACTTTTCGTCACAAATTAATGTACATAATTTCTTCCATCAACACACTTCTACGTAAAAAATTATATAATTACATTTTAATATAATATAAATTTATACGCAGAGTATTCTTATAACAACATTCTATAAAACTTTTGCGATGTATCTATTCATTTTGTAATGAAATCTGTCATCAAAATTATTTTGAGATATTTGTTATTATTATATTAGTTCCAGCAATAATATTTGTACGATCAAATAAATATTTATATATGTTACACGTTAAAAACAAATTTGTTTACTATAAAATATAAAATATCGTTATTTATAATATGAAATATTAATAAAATACAAAAACATCATTAAAATAGATAAAATTTAGGATATTTTGTATGGAACAACATAAAATAATAATATCTGTATAAATATTTTTTTTATTTATAGAATTGTGTATAATGCAAGGGAATTAAATAAACTTCATAAACATCAAAAGAAGCAAAAGCGAATTTGTTTATTATAATAATGTTTGTATTGCAGTATTATATGTTTGTATGTCAGTATTACATGTTTGTATATCAAATTATATGATCTTTTCTGCAAGTCTTTCAAAGCATTTCACTAGATTTTGCATGTCGATAAAATTAAAGCACATAAATACCTGCATACAGATGTACCACGCGAATGCATTCAAGAACAGATAATTTATAGAGCGTACACACAGAATAATATACACACTGTATTTAAATGTTAATAACTTGCTTCAAGAATTAAAAAAAATTATATTTCTCTCCGCAAAACCTGTTATAAATTCATTACAAGCATCTATATTCAAAATATATTCTGAATTCTAATAAATTAGTACTTCAATCAAACTTAATAAATTAGAACAAATTTAATTTGCTTATTATACATATAAAGTCGCCTCTTTGATAAAATTTTATGATGTTCTTCAAAAGAAAATAAATACTCGTTTTGAATACATGCATGATAATGAGTTTTTATAATTTATAATAAATATATATTTTAAAATTGTTTCTTCCCAAGAAAATATTCTTTATTACAGAAACTTAAAAAAAAAAGTTAGCTGACATGAGTAATTACGTTTCTTAACAGTAGAATGATATTTTTGTGTATAAAACATTCTCGAAAAACTTTTAAGTTAATCAGAGCAATATTTTTCACAATACTTTAAGAAAATCAATTAGAAACATTCAACGACAGACGTAATTGGAAAAGGATTAATCACGGAGATATATACGCATGTTATTTTCAGTAAAGACGCAATGATATAAACGATTCTCTCGTTGGAGGAATCATAAATTATTGTACATAATACGTGTGAAAATAAATTCATGGCTCGTTGGTGATTGAAATGCCACGAAAGGTGCCAGTAGTGTCGGGTGTTAAGTTACTCGCGGAGAGAAAATGTTAACAGCGCATATTCTCCCCTGAATCGTTTCAACCCCCTCAGGGGCTAACCGGAGAGGTTCAGCCACAGCTTGAAATAGCAGCGGTTACGCGCGCAGTGCTGCAGTAATTGTATATGTGTGTCGCGTAATTGCACGTTATTGTGTCGCGCGACCGAAATCGAGGAGAGTCGAGAAAGTATAAAGAGAGAAAGAGAGACAATGACAAAGTGCAGGAGAGGGAAAAGTGGTGAGAGAGAGAGAGAGAGAGAGAGAGAGAGAGGCTTTTACGAGAGAAATTACAAGCTTCGTTCTTCCGGCCATGGAAACGAGCCCTGCTAAGCGTCTCCTGAATGCAACGTCAGCCATGCCCCGCTTGCATCTCTCTTGCGCGATATAAAATCGAGTTACGTCGCAGCACGGTCAAACCGGGGACATTCGAAGACTCGCAATTATCTAACGGAATTTCGTTTCGTTCTCATCGGCGCGACGTTTTCCGTAAAAAATGCGTCGCAACGTCGTTATTTCTTATTCGTCACGACCGGGTTTGCCGTGTCGGCGGTAATAAACGGACATAAAGGAACAAAACGCGCTTGATTAAGAACAATATTTAGAATATAGGACGAGTAATCACGGGTATCACGCGAATGAGTCAGGCTTTAAAGAGAGTTAAGAGAATTGTCACGAGATTTGTGCTCTTTGTGAGTTACGCTTACAATGTTCTGTTATACGTGTATATACATGTATAGTTTTTAATATCATTTCTACATTATGAAAGTATCTTTCTTTATTACTTTTATAAGTTTGTGTTTATAGTTAACCTTCTCTCGAGGATTTGGAATTCTTTTTTGCACTACATGAAGTAATGGAAACGTGCATTAATTGACGAAGAGAAAAAGTATTTATTTTTAATCATTTACATATATAATAGAAGTGAGACACACAATGTAATAAAATGTTATTTACAACATTTTGTTGTTAATTAGTTTTACTCTGTCGAAATTACAAATTTACTTGTTTGTAAACAAATTTTTACGAATTTCATAGAAGATGAGGAATTGTTTGTTATTTTAGTGTTTAAAAAATATTGTCCAGTGCTTAAACGAGAAAATACGATATTTTGAATTAACATCATAGAAGGAAAACAACATGGGGAAAAAAAAACAAAACAAGCGCTGCTCAAGGCAATCACAATTCGCGAAATAATAATTACGTATCGTCCTAGTTTTGTACAATTCCCTAGCGAAAATAATATGTTTATTAAAAGTATATAAGAAGTTTGCTTAAATGTTGAGTAGATGTTTAATTTGAACTCTAAAGCATTTATTGAAATTTATTGTTTATGAAATGGAAATTTAAACATAGAATTGTTTAAGCGATGTTCTCGATTATGTTTGATAGGCGTTCGGGAAGTGTGAGATAATATTTTCGGAATGTTGCAAATATTCAAGATGTTTGTAATAGAAAAATTAAAAAGAAATGAATTCATCTCATTTTGTGTTGCAATAAATACAATATAAAATATGAGATAAATTCATTTAAAAAGTTTTACTTACAAACGTAATAATGATTTAGTATATATATTAATTAGCTCTAGGGATTATTTATAATTTCTAATATATCTTATAATAATTACTTGAATTAACAAATTTTCAAATTATTTCATGATAAAGGATATCGATTCTCATATTCAACAGCATATTATGCAGAAAAATATTTTGCACGTATCATATTAACATTTCTGGTTGACCTGAACATATTCATTTTGGCGTGTTTTTGATCTATCTCAACCGACCCGAGAAACCAACGGGAAATTTATCGCCGAAAATACGGCATCCCTTTTCCTCTCGCCGTTCTCTCCTTCAATGTTTTCCCGCGCTGTTCGCTATTTTCGCTCAAACTCGTCAAATATTTCGTGAGGGTGTCTTTTCATTCGCCGCGAGAAATTCTCGCCGCTACCACTACAAGCCATTCGATTCAATTCGGTTCGAGTCGACTCGATTCGAAGGGTAGTCTGATTAAATTCCTTTCGGGATAAGAGTGAGAAGAGGATGAGAGAGAAACGCGGGCGACAAACCCTCGAAATCACTGGAGCGAGACAAGCAGCCGACTCTCTGGTCTTCTCCGTCGATCTTCTCAGCGTGGTGATCGGAATCATGGAACGATAGTGTGTCGCTTCGATGTCTAATTGAGACCTTTCCGAATGAACCGTGCTGCCAACCCTTATAATTTTATCCATATGAATGGTTAAAAGTCGACTTCAAAATTGCAGAAATTATTCATTATTGAGTTTAGTGATTTAAAGTTAACCTTTCGTATTTTTCTACATGTCAATGAATATTTCAAATCCTAAATTATTCTGTTTGAAAATCTTTATAATTAAACTAATAAAATCGAGAGATCGAGATTTTTTGAATATTTTACTAAATATTTTTAATACATTGATCACAAACATATCGATATTTTAGAATGATATAGAAAAACTTAATAACTGCTAATTTTGAACACCATTACAGAATGACATATTCTCTTCACGTTTCTTCTTTCTTAGGTGTATATTTTACGTATATGTCATATATATATAAATATATATATATATATCTAAGCTGATGATAATCGATTGAGAACATTTTGCTTCGTATACAGATGATCATTATCGGACATTGGATGTCGGTATAGTGTGTCGCGTTTGCAACGAGCTCCGATTTCGAGCGGTTGGCTGAGCGTAACGTACTTGCATGCAAGGTACGCTATAGGATGTGCTCCAGCCGAAACAATGGCTCATGGTTACGCCGTTAATTGAGGCGATTCCCTGATGTTGTATCGGTACTGGTTACGCGCGTGCCGAGACGATCGCAGGGAGGCTTCTACGGGAATAGACCTGCGTCGACAATGTCACAATTCTCCCCCGCAAATCCCGCAGGAAGAGACGAGATTACCTACGAGAAAACAAAGGGCTATTACTACAGGCTATTACGCGCGGTTAAGGAATCAAGTGATTTCGTTGCAGCAAATTGATTTTTCATGGTGAGTGTTAACAAGTTTTAATTTTTTTTTTCGTTAAAAAGAACTTTTCTTTTCATAAAAGAAGATTAAAGTCAAAGCGTAAGTGCAAGACGAATCTTTCCAAAAATATACAAATCATAAAGCAATAATGAACGATAAAAATAGCTTCTTTGATTTCAATTTGGAACGTTTTTCAATGTCAATTAAATCATGAGAGATCAATATTTTTATAAAATCGTTCAGAACTCACTAGTTGAATTATAATTATTAATAACAATAAAATAATGAACACATCTATTCCGCTGTTTTCGATCGACTTGAATAGGAATTTCGTTTGAATCTTGTAAATCCTGTAATCTGGCGAAAAAGCTTTCCAGAGATCGTAAAAGAACGTTTTCTCGAAGAGCTTTTTATTCGATTTAGGGTTAATGATCACATAAGCTCTATATAGTTGCATTTTCTCGGCGGCTTACTCGCGGCGCGGGGGCGCTTGAATCCAACGCGAATCCGAGTACGCGATTTAAGGTTGCGGCTGTAGTTTCGCTATACACAGCGCAGTAACGTCCGGTTTCTTTCATTGGCTCGTACGTGCATACCGCACTGCGACATCCTGACGTAGTTTTGATTCGCAGTGGCGGGACACAAGCACGATGCAAAAGAGCGTCTGCACGAAAATCCCTGTACTAATGAATATTTCAGAGACCTCTTTGAGACAGACATAGACGAACGTTCGTAGGTATTAACGGCAAATTTTCTTCAAGAGACGTACGGTACAAAAAAACAAACAGAAAAGGAGATTATAACAGAGTCCATTCGAATCTAGCGCGTAAAAATAGTTACACATAAATAATGAGAATAAAAAGAAAATACTGATATAAAATCTACTATGTAATTTGTTCAGCAAATAAACACTTTTAATATACCTATACTTAAATAAAACTAAATTAGATTAGATTACATTCTTCCATTTACAAAAGATTAGAGCAAATAGAAATAAAATAAAATATTTCAAAAGCAACATTCTACTTTAAGAATTTGTGATGTACCGTTACAAACGACATTTCCAGTGCACAAGAACTAATATTGGCTAAACTTTCTTAGAGATGCATATTTCTTTACCTTCATCTTGTATCTTGTTCTTATCTCTGTGAACAACCTAATCAACTTTTATCTTAGCAAAGAAATATCGTAAAATTTCTTTTAACAAAATTTATACTTGAAAACTAAAGAAAGCCTTCCTTACAATCTAATAATTTTTAAGAATAATTTTTAGAGCAGTTATTATCTTTTAACAAATTTTAAAGAACAATTCTGAATAATCAAGCGACGCGGTAGCGATATCCGGCATCCATTTTTTGCGGCATTAACGCACGTACATATATACGCGGTAATTTTGTCGCCTATTCGCATGGGCGAGCCTCGAGCGAGAAGGTAGCTACGCGAGTTGCTCTGTGCATTGTTGTATTATTCCTCGATATGCGATTCCCTATGAACAATTAGCGATTATCAGCTCACGCGATTAATTAACTCTTACGCAAGCGTATCGAGGCAACGATTGTTTATCAAACTCGATATTTCATGCGATTTATTCATGTGACATAGGAATCGGAGCGATAGATAACAGAAATTATACATTATTGACACGTAATATTTACGAATGGTAATTGGTTCTTTAGCAATTCTGGGATTTCAATATCTCGTATGGTACTTTGAATTATTATGATCAATTTATATCCTTCATTTTCGCTTAAAAATTTACTTATAAGATTACTTTAGAGACTTTATTATTAAAAAAAAATTGAACAAAAATCACTATCTCTCCAATTTTATAATTTGTAAATTTGAGATATTCTATTAAAATTTAATAATCGAAGAAACGGTAGAAATTATTACATGGCAGAAAAAACGTGTTTTGAGCGTGTACTTAGTGCTTGGACAGGTGTGCATTTTAGCGATTGCTGCATGCATTAACCGACATGAATTAATGACAGGTAACCCGACGCGAACGTCCAGAATTGTTCGCTTGCCAATGCAAGCGAGCGATTTGATTTCAATGTGTCTAGCAAATTCGGAGACAAATGCGAATATTACGCCAGAGAGTTGTAAACCATCCAGTTGGTTATAATCGTTATTGCATGTATTGTCTCATTTCCAACTATAGTTACTAATATATTAATAGAGACACATATACTCTTTACCTTTTTTAAATAGAAAATGTGTATTACGTTTTATTTGCGAATTACTTTCTCTATTTTTAGAATTCTGCACATATCATTAATTTAAAAAAATATTTTATCGTTTTCTCTCATCTCAATAATAATTAGACTTTTCATCTGATTGGAAACTATGGTTTTTATTACAATGTAAATATTATATATGTGTGAATTGTTAACTGTTCGGTATTTGTGACTCTCAATTCTAATAGTAATAAACGCTGATCACCATGTTCGTACTTTATCACTAATTAGAATTCAGAATTATCCGAATAGTATAGTGTGCGAAAGTCAATTTAAACTCGAAGTACTCCTGATATTTTGTATGTAACATATGACATATCTGTAATTTGCTTCGATTCATAATTCCGTAACACAAACACGTTTATTGTCGAATATTTACTCTGTGCAATCACCGGAACATGAATTATACTGATGACACGCGAAATGTGGTTTAATCGATGCGCAACATGAGCATTCCGGGTAAAATGAGGTTTTCGAGAGGAAAAGAAGCGAAAAGAGGAATACTTTGCGAGTTGAAAGTGCAATTTTTTGTAAAACATATTTGTTTTTCTCTCGACGTTATATATGTTTTTCGCGAGATACGAGGGAACACACGGCTCGTCCCAGGATGAATACTCTGAAAAATTCAATAGTTTCTTTAAGTTCGTGGAAAATTTTTAACTGTCAAACGCCAAATTTTCCGTAACATTTTTGTGTATGATGGCTAAAATTTCGTGTGTGATATAGGAGAATTTATTCCAGAGATATTCCTCTTTCAATCGAGAATTGCGAATGTGCAAAGGTCGATATTTTTGGTACGTGCTTCTTGTTAATAATGAAATATGAACTGCGCGAGAAAAATGTTTCTGTTGAGAAAAAAATCGACGCGATCGGAAACTGAATCCGAATTTTACGAAGAGTAACATGACGAATATATAATACTTCACCTTGAACTTTTTTGACCTATCTAATATACTATATGTACAATATATAATAATTGCAACTTCGAAACAATTATAAAATATTGGAGTAATTATATATTCTTACCTTTTACTATTTTTTATATTAAAAATTTAAATCGGCTATATCGAACAAAATATGATTCCATCCAAAAATTAAAACTTTACATCTATCTACAACATTTTATTTTAATTATTTTTATATCAGAAAATTAATTAAAGTGAAATTGAATAGAGACGCAAAGTTCGAGAACTCTCGCCCGCGAATGACTTAAATCCAGATAATTCTTTATTAAGAAGGGTTGTTATCGATTTATAGTCCGTCTCTCTCACCTGGTAGAAACGAAATCCTATTTACGGGGCAAATAAAGGTGAGAGCAATGTCCCTCTATTCCAGCCAGAGTTGCTCGTCCAACTTCTCTACGAACAGAAAAGGGAAAGTCTGTCGGGAGCCAACTTGCTATCTCTTCTTCCCCACGGGAGCCCTTTCTCTGGACACACAAAGAGAGAGGGCTGCGCAAGAAAAATGACCTTCGCTCATCGACCTTCGACCAGAGAATCGGACTCATCTATCTGATGAAGTTGTAGTACCATCCACATTTTTCTATTGTTGAAAAAAATAGTCACAGCAAAATGGTCTTATTTAAAACTTTCAATCGAAAAAATGATAGAATCTTTCTTTTTTTATGTTTTGATCTAATTGAGAAATTTGTCTAGTCTAAAAAAAAAATTTATCTAGCAAATTATGAATAAAACTGTTATATAACATAGATATGATTTACGTATATTATACCTGTGTTTGTTGAATAATTTCTTTAATTTACTTGGAATAAATTTGACGTAATAAAATTTACAATAATCTCGTACATATTTTTACGAGGAAACAAACTATTAATAATTATAGCTTATAAATGATAATTTTTGAATCATTATAAAATTTTATTAATAATTTAGTTATTATTGCTAATATGAATGGCGTTGATATTTCACATTTTTAAATATAATAATAACTGATTTAAATACAATTTTTATAGAAATGCTCTACATTTGAGAAAATGTACAACACTGCCCAAAGAGATTTCAATTATTTTTATTAGAAAGTGAATCGTTTACACTCTCTAAATCCAAATCAGTAGATAATTATTAAAATTGGTCTTAATAAGTATGTCCCACTGGTAATCAGTGAATAACCGTGAAATCTCTAACTAATCTTAGTATACAAGTTCAATATACATATATGGTATTTAAAAATTAGAACTGACATGTAACTGTCGATATTTTAATTATATAATGCTCACACTTTCTTTCTTGTTTAGTTGAATTTCACTAATTATCCAATGCCAAGTATGTTACTGGGTAATGAGTGATTATCCACTGATTCAAATTTAGAGAATGCACATTAAATTAATTTTATTACATGATTTATTTGTGCTGGTATTTATAACATGATTGTGATTTGCATGGCTATAAATGCATAACGTAAAACCAAAGCTCACTGGTAACAAACGTTAATATCATTGATTACGCTAAAAACTGTGAAGAGTTACACGCAAACTTTTTGATCGTAAACCATTTACGCGATATAACAGTGAAACTTTGGTGTCATAAGGTATTTAAACATTACCGCTATACGTAATAGCTACAGGCACCAGCTGCGCGATGTAGCTGAAATACGAGTTGGTCTTTCTGCCGCTTAACATCGTTTCCTGTACATTATCGGATGTGGTCAGCGAGCGCAATTACGCCGGTTTGGCGGCCCGTCTAATTGCGCTCGCGCGAATAATTTATCACGGACCAACCATCAATCCGTCCGTCGAATTCAGTAATTATTTTGACCGCATTACAATATGGCGTAATCTCGACACGGTCCTTTTATTAATCGACCCGTCGGTTTCACGTGTTGACCCGGCAAGCACGGAGATTGGTTATCATCCCCTAGATGGCCATCGATTTCCTCGTGTCGCTGCCCTTCGAGCTACATTTTCGAATTTGTCTCTCAAAAAAGAAATATTATTAATGATAGATAATAAATTTTACTTTGGGAAAATGTTTCATTCCTTTTTCTTCTTCATAAAAAGAGTCGCTATATATTAGCGATCTTAATTAATTATATAGTATAATTTATATTATAAGTCATGTTTATAACATTTTTTATCGACTGCAATTAAATCTCTTAAATATTGTATGTTTTTAATTTATTATTGTAATGCAAAATTACAATAATTAACTTTCTCTTGTAAAAGTTTTGACAGGAAAAATCCATCTTATTTTTGCATAATTGTTCTCGCAATTTATATCGCTTTTACACAATTTATTCCATTATTTTGAATTTTAAACTGCTTGTTAACCAATATCAAAATGACGATCGATCAATTTTTAACAACAGTATTATAAAAAATAGAAACGTATCTGAGCTGAGAGATAGGTTTTAATAAATATTTTATTGATTTCTTTACCTGTACATATCGATATAATATTAACAATCTACTTCTCATTTACTGCATCTGTTGATACTGCAGATACATAATTTATACAAGAAAATATTATGTAAAAAAATCTCGCTATATTGATAATAAATACATATATGTATTTCGTACTCATACCTTTGTATCTGTTCAGTCATTCTCAAATTGTTCTGAAACTTTGCAGATGCAAAGTACGCAAGATGGACGAGTGCTTTTGAATTATGCCAAAACTTTCGCGGACTACAGCTACCTCTGTTAATATGCATTACAAACTATGCGTTGCATTTCTCTCGTCCTCGTTTGATAATACTGTTCGAAGCGAACATCGATCATTCATTATTAATGAAGTAATTTTTTCGGTTAGCATACGTATACGTTCATCCCTCTAAAGTCCAAGCACGAAACATCTCTTTGAAATCACCATATCCTTGAGATATACGAGACTTTATTAGAGCCAAAGGATATGTACAAACGTTGATAGAATTAAATAAACTATAAAGTATTGTTTTATTTTGTTTTTCTGACATATTTTTAATTTATGCAATTAACGTACAAATTGTAGGATATGTAGCATAACAAAAATTGTAACGAATGAATTTACGTACACTGATTGAAGAAGGCTTTGTTCACAAAAATAAAAATGAATATTTAAAAAATTGATTATAACAACTATATTTATGACGTTTAAATAGCGTTTGTATAACGTTACGTTTTAAAAATATGAAACAATTTACGAAATTTATTGCATAAAGTTTGTCGTAATGGTCGACTATTAAATTAAACTGAGCGAAGAAATAAATGTGAATAAACTTTCAACATAAAAAACAACGTTAAATTGGACGTTTTATTCTGTCTTGTTCTCTTTAATTTTGAAAATGCTTTTCAAATACGCGCTCGTGACTGATAAAGAGACATTTTGATCTCCGTTCGACTTCTATATAAAGATCAATCTGCTCTTGCCGAGACAACAGCAAAAGCACGTGTTCCGTGATAAAGGACCGCGGTGAGAGGAAGGAAGACTTAATAATGTCCGCGGAGACACTGTCGCATCATTATCTTTAAGAGCATATTCCCTCTAAGTGGCGCGAGTCCGTACAACGGCACCATACCGAAGGCGAAAAGAGAAGCTTGCAAGGATGGCAAGTTCCTCTCTACCGGTAATCACCTCGAAAGGATAAAAGTGACCGCTTTTTATCGCTGCGCTGGAAGCTTTCCACACCACGAGAATACTCCAATTTCGTGTGCAACGCGAGACCACATAAAGTGTTTTTCTCCTCCTACACGAGCGGATATCCTTTTAACTAAAGCTCCTTCAGTCAATTTGAAAGATCTTTCCTTAGCGGAAATATCGAGGCAGATCGTCGATCTCTCCTTATGTTTTAAATTTCGCAAATTGGTTTCGTTTATATTTTGAAAATTATGTCTTGTTGTTGGAAAGAGTTACATTATTTGTACGAACAATGTATTAGTTTAGCTACATTTTCTGTCAGAATGACGAATCCCCTCGTGCAACCTAACGTCACGTATTTCCCAGCACTGCAGGCAAATACCGATTCTTAAAACCTCTTATCTCACCCACCCACGACAGGCTTTAAGCTGTTTTCTTGCTGGCGTAAGCATCACCGCATGTTACACGTGATGGCTGGTGCGTAAAAAGGAATTCTATTTTTGTAATACCATTGCTTATCGTCCATACTGCCCGCGCCGAAAAGAAAAAACGATCAATTTCTTAGCCAAGAATGAAAAATTCTAGAAGTATTCTAAGTAAAACTTCATAAATTTACTAATATCTAATATTTTATAAATTGATGCGACTATTCATCGGCATTTTGTGATAGTGTGATATCGTAGTACGTTATTGTAATACATATTATTTTTATTGAAACTATTTACATATTTAATTACTTGATGTCGCGATCATTATTCGTTTTTATTTTATTTCTTATGTATTTTATATTTTTTTACATTTTATAATATGTTAAAATGAAAAATTATGTTATGATCATTTAAGATAAGGTATGTAAACTATAGAACATATTTATTTCTTGTTGTCACATTTATTATCTATTTCTTATACATATATTTACAATAGAGGGAATGGCGATTACAGTAACTACTTACTGGAATCGCTATTACTTATCGTTAGTTACTTAGTTACCTTGTTGTAATAACAATTTGGTTGTGACTTTGCAAATTTTTTATGGCGATAATGTAACACTGAAGTTAGAATAGTCAATAATCGCTTATAACGAGTTGAAAAAATTATTCGTTATTGAAAAAAATAACTCGCAATTTGTAACTCATTACTTTTAATGTAACTTGTAATGGAGTAACTTTACGTTATTTATTACTCGTTTCTTATTACTTCTTTCAATAAGTAACGTGTAATGATGACAATTTATTTTTTAAAGTAACTTTTTTAACCTTAGCGTAACCTCAATATTTAGTTAATCATCATTACAGTTGTAAAAATTCGCAACATTATTAAATTGTTATTATAAAGAATAACTGTAAAAGTAACGGAGAGATAAATTTCATTTCTCGACCTACAAGTAATACATTCTGTTGATCCTGTGAAATTTCCGTATTTCTTAAAAAAATTAATATATTATTATTTTTTATATGTTATAAGTCTTTTACTTTTAGACAACAGACTACTTCAATTATTAATATATCGTTCAATCTGCACTACTTGAGAGTTGATATCTTATATAGAAAGATTAAAAAGCAGCGTCAGTTTGTTCGCACAGGTGGTCTTAGTTATTGATATAATTAAAACATACATGTAGACATACATAAAGACGCATTATGTATCACATATGCATTGCTTTTGCTACTTCCGTCTCTTCCTTGTTCTCTCTCTATCGTTCGACATATGCACAGATATATGCACGAGAGGTGGCTGCGACAGCTGTTAACCTCAGTGGCTCAGTGCACCACGTGCATCGGACGATGCAATTTATTGTTGAAACGATAGAGTCGCTTTGTCGTCCTTTCGCGACTCTTGATGAAAATGATAACAGTTAATATACGACAGCTTGTAAAAACCGCATCGTTTGGGAGAGTAATAATGGGACCTAATAAAATAAGTAGGTTGACGACAAAGAATTCCAATTGAACTATTTTAAATAACCGAATTTGTAGAATTCAAAGAAAAAGCAAAACAAACATTAATTATTATTATGGACAGAAATAATAATTTATTTTTATTATATGAATAATTTATCATCACGATATATATTGTATATTAAGTTCTCTTCTGTGTGTTTGTATTTTGTTGGTTGATTGTTATTTGAACAAATTTTTCTTTATGATACAGTCTTAAGCAGAATGCAAATTAATGTTGTATGTAGATATTATAGATAACTTTATTCTTCATTTATTTAAAAATCTTTATTCGCTTGCTAGATTAAAAAATATCTTTAATTGACGTATCGTGAACATTCAAATGAACATTTGAAAATGTTGAGATACAGAGGCCTGTAAAATCCATTATCGGACATGTACAAGCAACAACAAGGATAGCATGTAATTGCTTTAGGCCAGCTAGACATAGCGCTTGTTTACTAGCACTGTCTAATAGTTCGACAAATAGTGGCAATTGTGGTAATGATAATGGCGCTGTCGTTAGTAAAATAGTCGATCAAGTATTTCGAGTAATAGTAAAAAATATATGAGAGAAAAAAGAGAGAAAGAAAATAGAGAGGACAATGCACACTAATGAATATACATTCTTTAAAACTGACAAAAAATATAGAAAATCGATTGTATACATTTGATAATTTTAAAATGTTAAAAGTATTAGAACGGCAGCAATTAATCGTTTGCTATTAAAATTATATTTTCTAACAATTGGTTTAGAAAAAAAAAGGTCTATAAACCTTTTTTCTTTTATTTATTGTAAGTTGGTGCACGAGAGAAACGAAAAGTGTAAAATTTATTTATTTACTGTACAAACCTACGTTACTGTATTACTGTGTCAATATAGAAACCAAAAAACAATTCTTGTTATGAGAAAACATTTTGTTGATTCATAAAAACGTTTCACATTTTAAATATTTATATTTCACCAACTGTATTTGCAACAAGAGATCTTTGTAAGTTTGTATCGGCTTTGTATTCTCTTAATTTATTAGTTTGGCGTCGATGTGTGTACACGACTCCGCATACGTAATTTAAATTCAAACAGGATACACCAGGGAATGACGGGTAAAGTGATCAATGAAACTAGGGCAGCTTGTATTACCTGTATATATTCGCCTTAGCCTCAAAAAGTACTCGATACACAAACGGCTCAATCCCTTTTCGATTTACATGATTATACACATTAATTTCTACCTCTGTGATCATTTATTATATGTATTACGACATTAGTCAAATCTTGAACTGGCTGAATAAATAATTTAACATTAAACTAAATCTAAATGGATTTTATAAATTTTTTTTTTTATTTCTTTATGTAAAAGGTGCAAGGAATGATAGGAATGATATTTGTATTATACACACAATTTATAAGTTTAAAAAGTTAAAAAATTTGCAGTGATACGAAATTCGCTCTCTTCTTTCAAATATATAATTTATATAATATAAATACAGTTCTCTTTTTGAAAAATTAATTACCAATAGCAGGGGAAAGCGGAGAAGCTGCAAACATCTAAGGGAAAAGTTAAATGAAGCCCACGATTATTTATCAATTATAGTCTTTACTCAAAGGAGATATTTAACTTTAAACTGCAATAATTAATATTCATATATCATATTATATTATTAATATGAACTATAATTTTAAACAAAAAACAAATTTTTTTCTTTTTTAGGTATTTGCAATTCTGTTACATTTCTTCACTTCGGAAACATTGAAAACCTATGATAGTATTTAGGTTATCATTATTTGTATATTTGATTGCAATTACTCTGTGCAATTCTCACACTCTTCTCTATTTTTGGCAAATAAATATATTTTAATTAAATATAATTATTAATATTACATATAAAAAATTACTGACTTCTGATTACATTATTAGACAAAGAATAGTAATAAAATTTGTTTACATAAATACGTTTAAATACATTGCTAAAAAACATTAGAAAAGTGTAATTTATAATTTATTATTAAGCAATACAAATTCCTGTCTTTTAGCTACTTAATAAAAGAATATTACATTACGGCTAATAAACGCAATGTTATTCACTTAAGCAAAGAAAAATTTTTTAAGAGTTATTGGAATGTCACTCTTTTGTTAATACGGAGATGTGCTAATCTTTCTATAGGTATTGTCTCCCGGATCTATAGCCATACCATGTCAGGCGAAGCTCTTGGAGACTCAAGCTCTACCACTTGTTGCTAGCCACTTTTATGGCTGATTAAAGTCTCTAGGCCTCTTGCTTGTTATATTTTACTCGTGTGGGTGATGAGAGTCACATCCGTGCCACGTGCAACACACGCGTTCCCACGAATGTGCAACGCTGTGATACAATTTCCAGGCGTTTAATTATAGAATTCCCGTTGGTCTCCGTTGAATCGATTCGACCGATTTGCAATCATTATCCTCTGTCGCTATGCGTAGACTATTGTGAATTAAAGACTTTGTGATATTCCATAATTTCGTATACTTTATCGATCTTTTATTCAATTTACTTAGTTTCTAAAATTGTCTTTTTCTTATAACTTTCTTTTAAATTATTTTGAAAGGAAAGAATGTATTAAAATTTATCTTGGAAATATTATTTTGAAAAAAAAAAAAGATTATTTTATTTTTGTATGTGTGTGTGTGTGTGTGTGTGTGTGTGTGTGTGTCACTACTTTTATAATTTTTTTTACGTTAATTGTTGTCATGAAAATTTGTAGGGAAACATTATCTAGCGTTTTATCTTTTTTACATAACTTTAAATATATATATATTGTTATTTTTAAAAACGTTTGTTTTATGATGTTGTGCTTGTAAGAATTTGTCAGATTTACGAAATTTACGAATTCTCTCTCATTATTTTCTCCAATAACACGAAAATCTCGAAATAGGCAGGTTGAAATAAATATTCCTTTGATGCTTCGGGATGTAATAGCTATTGGTTTCTCTTTTTTTTCAAAGAATTTTTACGATCCCTTTTTAAATTATCAGAAATCTAGCTGTAATAGAGACAGATAAGCTTCTCACGTTCCACATTAGTAATAATATCAATAAATTGTAATCGATTACGCAGGGTTTCGCATATCCTTTCACTTCTCTCCTAGTCAATCTCACTTAGATTACGTTATGAAAGCATTTTAATATTATATCGTTGTATCAAAATCTCTTATTATAAGCTATAATAAGAGAAAATCGTATAGTTACTGAATATATTCAGACGGAAACAAAGAAAACAGACATTGTACGTTTAAACCGAATCTATTTATTTAACTCTCTTGACTACAGTAACGGGTTATAGTTGGATCTAAAGCGAAAATTGTGGACAGTTGTACGATTGATACTACGAGTCATGAGATTCTAAATTATAAAATAACTTTGAACTATCAACCATCGTAAAGCGGTAATTCACTTACATTTTGTACTTTAAACAGGTAACTTCAAAACTGAAGTAATTTTCTAATCTAAAAATAGCTACAATTGAGCGTTAAAAAAAGTATTATACTTGCGTAAATACAATTCCTTAATTGTTAAGATACCATTCCTTAATTGTTTTAACGTAGTCTTGCTTTCTGTGATTTCGCGGGATGGTTCGCCTTCTGGGAAATCAACCCGCGCATACATATCTCGTTGGCATAATAATGAACTTGTTATTTGGGAAGTGCGAAATTCTGGTTTGAGCACGCGTATGCCGGAACACGGGGATTATTCACGATCGAGGGACGTTATCTCTTGCACGAAGAGCGGTAGAGCGCGCGAATTTCAAGCGTGGCAGATCGGAAGAACGACAGAGCTGGGTGGAGGCAGGTACCACTATCGTAAAATCTTCTCCGGGCGTAACGACGTTTCCCCATGTTTATGGGCCACCGTAAACGCGGAATGACTTTGCCAGGAAATTTTACGGGTCGCGGTTCCTCCCTGCGGCCCTCCGCGCATTTTCCCTCGCACTGCTGCGCCGTACCGACTTCGCTGACGTATGAGGCACGACGTTCCAATGGATTTATTGGTTTCCGCGATGGCGTCGTCCTTCCTCTATAACAGAGAGGAAGAGAGGAAGAGAGAGAGAAACTTTTCGTGAACGAGAGAATGATATAATCGTGGAAAACGTTGAGCGACTGCCGCCTGGGAAAAAGTGAGATTTTGGCAGAGAAAATTGCCGAGCTCAATATGGATATTTTCTGCGGGAACGAGAAATTTTTCTAATCAAATTGTAAGAAATCTTGATGAAAGCATTTCGTGTAATGAGAAAAGAAAACGCGGTTAAAATAACATGAATTTGTGCATTCAAAGTGATCTGAGTTATCTTCTACATTCTAATCTTTGTAAAATTTGCAGAATATAGAATAGTCATCCAAAAAAAGACATTAATACAAAAATTTACAATAAGACGGAAACCATCAAGGAATTCCTTTTAAAGATAGTATTCGTAAATTCGCGAATAAAAAAGCAATGTTATGTCCATTGACAATATTATAACTTCCACAGTATAAAAGTATAGATATAAAACTGTAGTGAGAGATGTTTTTACGAGGATACAAAAAAAAAGACATTTATCACACGAACGTGGGAACGCCAGATTTTCTTTACTGTGACGTAACCTCGTATTTTTGAAAATACAAGACACATAATAGTGATGCTTCCTCAGAGATAAAATACGAGTAGTTTATAGTCTTGTAATCTTATTAAAAAATAATTATAAAATGCAATTCACTGAAATAAAAGAGAGAGAGAGAGAGAGAGAGAGAGAGAGAGAGAGAGAGAGAGAGAGAGAGAGAGAGAGATGCTGAGAGATATTTATTTTCTTATTTTTTTTCACAACGAGTATCGTGATTCTTTAAATGAATTCATTTGTTATGTAATTGAAAACACGCGAATTCAATGGAATGTTTAGTGATTTTTCGATACAATTTTTTAAATCTGCACAATTATTTGTGCGCATCTAATGGACGATTAATTAAATCAACGTTGTTAAATCAATCTGGAGACTCAAGCATTTGCTCAGGTATATATTTATCGATTTTCAAGCAGAGCTATGCGGAAGAGAAATATCCAAGCAACAAGTAGAACGTTGCTGCTAAAGGATGCGCTTAATCAATAATATAAGAAAACGCATCTCGGGGCTCTGCTCTCTCGGCAGAGAGTGCGAAACTCAATCGTGTCACCCGATGCGCCGAGTCGTCAGATGAAGCCTTTATGAATTTCCTACGCAGCTTTTGCCTGATACACATTATTTAATGCAAACGCCAACGCGACTTTTAGACGAGAAGAGAGAAACTCGACGATACACAGAGAGAGGACGCCTTGTCCCGAGACGAGTCCTGCCGACTAATTTGCATCTCGCGCGACGACAGATGTTCTTCTGCAACCAGAATTACCTCTCCATACAAGAACCCCTCCCCAGGTTTTACGTCTCCCGCCCTTCTATCCCCCTTTTCATCCCCTCCGCTGGGGTTGCTCTCCTTTTTTATTCAAATTCTTCTCACAGAATAATAAAGCGCGAGACCCTTGTATCGAGAGAGAAAGAAAAAGGGAGAGAGAGGAAGGGAAGGGTAGGGAAGGAGAAAGAGAGAGAGAGAGAGAGAGAGAGGGAGTTACGTCGACCCCTAATATTCCAAACGCCGAGGGGTGATTTAAAATTGATGCAACGGGAAGTTGGCAATGATTCCGATAATGATCGTCGCAGAGAGAACAAACATCGTATTTCAATTGATGTGTACGGGGTATTTTAATAATTGAGATGCAGATGATTATATTATTATATGTTGACTAAAATTGTTTCAACTGATCGTCCGTCGAGTATATTGACTGTTTTACACAAATTAAATTGATTTTTAAGTGAGTGAGTGAGTGAGTGAGTGAGTGAGAGAGGGAGGGGGGAGAGAAAGAGAACAAAAGTCCCTTACTCTGTCTCGCGCTCTCTCTTTCTCTTTCTCGTTACTTAGCAGTGTTATTTTATTTCACATAATGATGCAATTAAGATTCAAGGCGGATTCATTGTAGTGCCCTTTTAATCTAAGCGTGATGAGAGAACAAGGATGCTAACACAATATCCTGTCACGTTGGCGGACAGGACCGGTTCATCGGATTACAGGACGTCCCGTGAGATATGATCCAATCGCGGCTACTACACCATGCATCATCGAGTGACATAATTAAGCCAACATGTAGCATCTGAGAAATGCATAAATTTATGGAATAATTCTCAAATCCTATATGTATCGGTATATAAAAGCATTTGCGTGAAATATATCTAACCGTAAAAAATGAGCATTGCATTATGTAACATTGCATTAACATGATTTTATTTGTGTATAGTATCTTTTACAAATAATTTTACAAAAGAAGAGGTCGGCACATATATAATCTAAATAAAGAATTTTGTTTATTATAATATAAACAAGTATAATTAATATTAATATATATACTGGCAACAAAATATTTTATCATATATTAATATTTCATATTACATATTATTTTAATTAGTAATTTAATATGCATTTGCGATTTATTTGCAATTGCAATAAATGGCCGTTTATAATAGTTAGACGTTCATCTAAAAATCGGGAAATATTTGCGATTCGAGCTTGGGCGACGTATATTGCCACAATATTGCTACAATCTCTCGCCGCGGAGAGAAATTCCAATTGCATCGGCAATGCACTGCCGCGATACGGAACGGCGCGGCGCGGCGTAGTGCAACTGCACGCGCTTACTCGGGTCTGTACGTTCTCGGAGCTTCGAAGGAATCTGGTCCCGAGTCGGACGAGTGCAACGAGAGGTCGCCGAGGTCAAGGCAGGGAGGGCGTTCACCAGAATTATTCTCCCCTTTTCTTCCTCTTCTTTTACTACCTCCGCGCCGCCGTCGTCCTCGAGCGCAGCACGGCGCGGCGTGCCTTCGCGCGCGTGTACAGCCTCTTTCATAGTCAATAAAATTCGCTCTTCCGAGTAATGGGAAAACTTTAAAAAAAAAACGATCGTTTTTGCAGTCGTATTTCCGATATAGGATGTTCCGTTATTGTCGGGAAGTTAGACATTTTTTTTTTTATTTTTTAATATACTTTTTCCGTGTCTATATACATGTATATAATGCTTATCTTTTGCTTCTCGTTATGAATTTCCAGCACAATTTTATATCCAGTATCAAATTATATATATATATATATATATGTATATATCTTCTATTCTATCTACATAATTTAATTTTTGAAATCAAAATACATATTCACAATATGATATTATCTACCTAAGATACGAGTGTTACATCACGCAAAAGAGACGGCAACATTTTACGCGAGTGTTATATCATTTCTTAATTGGCTTGTATTTTTTGTTTTATGAAATGTATATGTACGCTTATCGAGGTATATTATCGATCATGTTACCGATATATTTAAGTCAATATTATATTAGTGTTTCTAGTTGAAAAATTACTTCTTTGCTATTAAATGTTACGTACGGATTCGTGTTATGACTATGTCGCTGTTAAAGTTAAAGTTAGTAAATTGGATTTGCCTAGGTAAACTACGGTGAACCATCGTACCTCGAAACCATCGCGAACATTAAACTTATTGTTTATCGACTCATTATCATCGTGACAGCTCTTGAATTAATCGACTTATTCACTATAACTTTTGATTACCCTTCCGGTGATAAAGAGAGTATCACCTTTGTGTCATAACGGAAAATGATGAAACCATCATCGCAGATTTTCCGAAAAAAAGATATAATCATTCTTTACGATACGCGACAACATGATGGAAAGAATATTTTGAAAGACAGATAAATTACATGATACAGTCGCATTCCTGATTCGTCGGACGACGCATCGATTTAATTATCTAATCGTTCTCGGTCACGCTTTAATTATAATCGAACAATATACGCGCGGTACAGGATCCGGAAATTAATATTCTCCGGATGCATTTTACTATATAATTCTCTATTTCTCTCTCTGTAACTTTCTCTCTGTTTCATTTTATATTTGCGCAGCATGATTTGCGCAAGATTATATGCGAAAATTAAATTAAATTCTAATTAAATTCGTCCTGAAGTTTTCACGCACGGATAAAACACTCTTTTAAAAATATTACTTTTTAATATAATTGATTACTATGATGTTTGATTAAATCTCTCAACATTCTATAATTTTAAAACGTTATTATATAATAGATAACCCAGTACATGAATTTTACTTAATCTCAGATATTACTGTCATAAAACGCGATAAGTTGTTATCATAATGCGAGAATTCGCGAAATAAATATTGGACGAAATGTTTAATCCATGATAATATTCATGGGAAACATACAAAATAAGTTAAACAGTCTCCCGTGGAGATAACTATCCCTGTTGGGAATAGACGAAGAGATCCATTTTCATAGGATACGTTGGCTTTGCGAACCGGTTTTCTCAGTAGAATATTCCGGGATATTTCCTGGAAGGAAATTGCAGGATTCTAATTTGCTCGGCTGCAGGCCATTCCTATCACGATGCAACTTTTCTCCGATCAAGAGTACGAGAGTACTTTTCACGGTAATAATTGCCTTTCCAATCCTTCCAATGCCTGTTCAATTTTTATCTCGTAATCCCTTCTATATAAATGTTCTGTATAGAACGATCTTTTCAATTTTACTTTTTAACTACGTGACATAACGATTTCTTTTTTATATTTAATTCTATTTAAGTTTTACGTGTATAGAATATTATATTTGAATTGAAATATATCGGAAGATTTCGTGTCATAAATGCTTGTCACCGTATTTTTAATTAAAATGTGACTCTCTCTCGAGATTAATAATTTCTTTAAATATTGTTGTATTATTAAAATAATTACACAATTTTATTTTAATGATATAATGTATACGTATATATTATGTGCAAGAGATAGATAATCTCCTTTTGCTCAGAATATTAATGTTTAATTAATAAGTAATTATAAAGTTATAATAAGATTGCATAACCTTTCAAACATCTGTAAATAATTATAACAAACGGATAAGTTTTTAACAAACTTTTATCGTTTCATTGTATTAATCGTAACTTTATTAATTATTATAGCGCAGTATTGTTATTGCTTTTTATTTAATAATTAATATTTCGCTGTTTATATGATAATTAATATTAATATTTCACAATGAACGATCTTAGATTGTCAAATAAACCCGTCAGTCGTTCAAATGAAATGAAAAGCTATGCAAAGTACAATTTAAAATCTTTATCTCCGATAAAAAAAAGGAAACGTCGATAGCATTTGGCTGAAAGAACGCGTTCCAATAACGACAGTAGTGGTCTCCCCTTTACGAGAAAAAAGTTCTTTTTAGAGAAGCAGGATATTCCCCTTCGATGTGAGACTGCTTTTTACGCACAGGCTAAGTCGAAACCTCCAATGTTGAGATGCCTTTATGCGAAAATCCGCCACTACAGAAGTCGACAACGTAAATCCTCGACCAAGGGTAAATACCGAAAAGGCGATCATGGAAAAAGAAAAAAAGCGGAGTTATCGTTATGTAGCATATATGGGAGAACCCTGGCGAATTTTTGATAGAAAAAAAATATTAATTGTGCCTATATGATGTCAGTCACCCTTAGACTCGAGTATCTCTTCCGTATACCAAAAATCTCATTAAAGCAACGTACTATTAGGGACGTGATGAAAACCGCGCATATTCTCCCTCTCACAATCGCAAATTCTTGGGAAAATCTGAAATTGAATTTCAGATTTTTCCTCGCAAACTTAATCCGATGATATCTTTTTTTACAGTCCTTTACTGTCGCCGACAAATTTTTTAATTCTTTTAAGCATTTTCCGTTTGAAAGTCTCTTATAATTAACGCAAGTAGATCGGTGCGATACAGTGGCGAAACGAAAGGAGCACGGCGCGCGTGTTATGTAAAGGAAGTGCGATGTACACTGGTGAAGTATCCACCTGTAAAAAAAAGGAAGTAGAAAAAAAGACGACTGATCTGAAACGAAAGTGTTGACCTAAAAGTACTTTCTTTTAACAAGCTCCTCTTTTGAAATGACAGAAGTTTATGCCTGAGATGTCTTAAAAATTTTCGACATATTTTACTTTTCATAACCTTTCTCTTGTTCAAATGCCACATCATTTAATAAAATTTAAAGAACTTAAACAATTCTAAATATTTCGAGAGATGTTAGTAATTTAAAAAAAAAAAAAAAAATGATATTTAATCTTACATTTTGTTTCAGGTAGATTGAACTCTACAAAAGTGATATCTGAATAAATTTCTTTTGGAGAAAGTTATGCAATAATTGAGATTTAATCGACGTCTCTCATTGCATATAGATTTTAAACTGCTAATTAATTAATTGTAATATAATATTGAACGTTGCGGTAATTACATCGTTTAACGACCGTAACAGTTTGCATTGTTAGCTCAACTACCGGTAGTATTACAACTAATACAAGGAATATCCACTTTCTACAGTGACCTGAATTGCCGTTACCTTAGCGAGTAATAGATCCTTCAAATGCTGTCGATGACGCAAACTTACCCGCTTATTGTGTAGAATATCATACAGTCTCTTCCAAAATTATTCCTGTAGCTTTGGCTTTAATTATTAATAGTTAATTATTAGTAATCAATAGAATTTAATAATATAATATTATTATTCTTTTTTAAACATTTAAGAATAACTTTTTTATAACACCGTGTCTATTAAATGTTTATATACGGATATATGTATGTGTGTGTGTGTGTGTGTGTGTGTGTGTGTGTTAAAACTTGACTTTTTTTTATTTTTAATACAGAAAATAATGTAATTATAAATTAAAAATATTTTTATTTTATAATAATATTCTGATACACATCAGTAATATATAATTAAAAGAAATATTGAAAATACTATTTTATATAGAATGTGTTTTCTATTATTATATATGTGTATTAAAAAATATTTTTTTTATAAAGATCTATATAAGAGAAAATTACCGTAAATATTGAACATCAAGCATTGGGACTTTTGCGTTAATATTATAGTTTTATTAGTCTTGGACACGGTATATATCAATTCGATTCCGATGAACTTTAGTTCAGACACGGAGAAACTCGATTGAGAAACGTTCTTTCCCAAGATAGTCGTTAGCGGAAGAGGAGGTTGCCTCGTAAAAATACGAAGGGAGATATTGCACTTCAGTATTGTCAATCTTGGAAGTGGTTCACATAGTTTGCACAACTGACGATCATCATAGATATTATAGCTGTTATATCGAGAATTGTTTGGCTTCGAAATGTGTTTTGTAACGTTTCAACTTCTTTTGGCGCGGCATGTCATTGTCACAGTATATCTCTTCTATGCGTTTTTTCTAATTTCTGAAAACACATATATTTTTATGATAATTAAGAATAATTTTAATATAAAGAACCCAGTAAATATCGAATTACACGTAACGCACTTCTGTTAGTTATAATTTCTCATTCAACAATATTATTATTTGCTCTTTTATTTTAATTAGTAGAATTATTTGCATCTCTATTTTTCATTTCAATTAGTAGAAATGATTCTATTTTTGATTAAAGTAAAAATAATATATTTGCAAAAATTTGCATTTAATATCATTAAGCAGTAAAACACATTTTGATTAGGATTAGTTTTATCAATTAATTTATTCTTGTCTGTTTATTCCAATTTCAATTTATAATCTTTTATTTCATTAAATATCTTTACGATATTATTGACTTAAAGATATTATTGACATTTTAGATAATAAATATCATTGTGATTATCGCGTTGATTCATTATTTTATTAATGAACAACACATATTTATAAAAAAATAAACTTTGCGAGATCAATTTATTAGACATTATTATATATACTTCTGTAGATATATTTAAAATATATATTGTATCTAAACTGACTCTCTCTCTCTCTTGCTATTTGTCTGGTAAATAGGAAGAATATTATATTTCACAATAGGACAATCATCTCACGGTAAAATCACTTCCGCAGCAATTCAGGGAGGAAAACGACGCGGTTAAAGATCGGAATTGTCCAACAAAACAACCAGAGTAATCTTAAATGAATGCACATTGAATCGGAAGATACGAAATCTGAGTAAAATCATGCCAAACTTAGCGCGTCGCGTCTAACCATACTGTATCGTTAAATGTATTAAATGATAAGTTACGCATACCGCAGTTACTAAAATTGTTAGATTGTCTTTAAACTACATAAAACTATATTAAACGATATAGACTTGAACAAATTTTATCATGGAAGTTTCGTAATGACACAAAATATTATAATTTTAACTATAATTTTTAATCTGGTTGTTACAAACTTTCAAAAGCTCGGAAAAATTAACTTAAAAAGCAAAACGTATCTTTATCAGAATGATTATTTATGACATAAAATGTATAAGTAATTCAATAATATAAATGTGCATTAATTGCTATTAACAGAATTATAATTTTGAAATAATTTCTCATAAACTGCATTATTACTTATTTATTGTTATTAATGAATTTATTCGAGAACGTCAACATGTGATTCGCAGAATATGCAATATTGAAATAAAATAAGGGTATTATATATCTGCGAACGCGCGCGCTCTGAAAATAATTGTAATAGTTGTGATATCGGATCGCCTGTGGGAATTGCGGGATAAGACGTACCGGTGAAGTAGGAGCGGGTAAAGTGCAGTACGCGCGCGAGATGTACAGGGGTTAATGCATTTAGAATGGAACGTAAGCTCCGTGGAAGCTTTCGGTACAAAAGCTACTATAGAGTTGGCGAGAGAAAAGATGGTGCTTCGAGAAAGCTGGCTATGACTAAACCTGGTTTAAATTCCTGTCTCGTAACCGTCGTGTATTCCTTTCTCTCCGACGTCTAAATACGTCTTGTCGGACTATCTCTAATCACAATGCTCCGCGCTCGGAAGTTTGTGAAATTATAGCATTTCTCGTACAATCAGATTATATCTGTAAACTTATCTTTTAAATTACGACTCCTTTCGAAGGACCTCCTTCTAACGTTAACATTAACACGTATCAAAACTATATTCTTTGATCTCTGATATCGAAGATGGAATGAACATTTCCCATATTGCATGAATATATCAATTACATATCTTATTGAGTATTGTGTGCAAAGTAGTTATTACGAAAGAACACTGTACAATTTATGTCGTAACATCTTTATAAATACGACACGCGCAAGCATAAAACAATTTAAAAAAATTTTAAATTAGAAAAGAGAATTGCTTTTTTATATATTATAAATTATTAATGTATAAAGGTTGAGCCTTACATATATATTTTTAAATATATATACCATTGCTTATTTTAATTTTATTTTTATTTTAATTATAGCGCCGTTATTTTATATACATATATCAAACGACACGGTAGCGTCGCGACGCCAAGTGCATGAAATAAAAATATAACCACTTGACATGATCGCTTGACGCGTAAACGTCATCGTATGTATGTTCATGGCGCTGCCAATTCGCGACGCTATCACTAGCTTTAACAGGACCTTTGACATATATATACACACACAGTTATTATATATATATATGTGTATGTGTATATGTATATATATTTTTAAAAAAAGAAAAAATATACACCAAGTGTGTATAAAAAAGATATTGAATTCTTCTTTATATATATATATATAGCAGCATATATGTATGTATAGAGCTGTTTCATTATTAATTCAAAGATTAATTGCAAAAAATGTAAAAAATGTGAAGTATACCCCGGAAGTCATTTAAAGCCGAAAGGCACCGAATAAAAATTAAAATTAAAATTAAATAATTCGAAGATTATTTAACTTTACTTCATGAAATTATTTAAATTCTGCGAAAATTAAAAATGCATTGTTGTTCTTCAAAGCGAATTTCTGATTAGAATGCTGTTACAAAGGCGCACGTGTTTAATGAGGTTGTGATGTAAGGCGAAAATTGCGTCGTAGATCAAGAACTTTATCCTGATTCCGTTGCTATGGGATCATAAAAAATAATCATCGTTGTGGTGTCGTGCGCCTTCCTTGAAGTCTCACTCGCTTACGCGTCGTCTTTTATCTTTCTAAGTTTATTCTATTGTTAGAGTATACTTCGAGGCAACTGTACCAGAACGCCGACGTCATTTCTCTTCTTTGTGTCCGAGCTAGTCCAAGGAACTTCGTGACCTGCCGTTATGCGCAATGAAACGTCGCTACATTCGCGGAAAAGTATATCGTAATGCAGACCGTTGAGTGTTTCCATGACTTCAATTTTGTAAGCGAGCGCATATCGGAAAACGCGTTGCGAGGCCATCAGTTTCGTCGTTGTTCATCCTTGACCCACAGTAGCATGTAGCAGTGAATCTCTAATTTCACCTAAAGGATTATGAAACAGTAATATAAGTAAATTATGAACGATGATAAATAATGGATTTTAATTGTTTATGCAAACAATTTATTTAAATATAAATATGATAATGAATAATGAATTTTGATTGTTTTGAATAAAGTTTGATGAGAAATTACGGAAAAACTATAATAAAAGAAATAATTAATAATAAAAAGAGAGAGAGATTTTAACTCAATTAGGAAAAAAAAAAATGATAATAATCAATACTATTTTAGCTTTGTCATTTTTATATTTCAAATTAGATTTATTGAGAAAATACATACTCAAATTATTCGAGAAGTAAATGCTATTTCTCTCTTTTATATTTTTGTAATTCAATAAAAACAACAATACAAAAGCAAAACATATTCACACGAATATTGTGCAACTTTATCTGACTGAGAGCATTTATGGTTGATGCGTGCGCGCGCGCGCAAGTAGTAAGTTCCACAATCCAGTCAGACCATCTGCAGCGAAGAACGAGACTTCTCGCGAGTTTAAAAGCTTAGGTCTGATTATATTTTTTTTATATCTTTCAGAGATATTAATCTTCAGCTACCTACTCTTGCCCGGAAAAAAAATTTACAGCGTTTCTTATCTCTATAATCAATGTTTCAGAGATAATAGCATAATGGTTAAAAAAAAAAAAAAAAAAAAAGAAACTGAGGAACAATAAGCATTATTTAGGATAATAGCGTATTGTAATAGTACAAAGTGTTGGCAAATAATTGGGATAACTGTGAGACGTGTATACTGTAGTACTTCGAGCTCGTGCCGCGAATCTCAAGGTGAGTCTCACTTAAGCGCAAGGAAATGAGACGCAAACCCGTCGTAATTAAGAACCGGTGCGAGAAACGCGCGGTGGACGGAGGAAACGGTTAAAGGATATAGGTCCAGGGGCGCGGAGGTAGGGATTGCGTCGGCCGACTGGAAGTTTAACGAACTCGAACAAAGAGAAAGAGCCTTCAGCAACGAGGGACGAGAATTGACGAATGGGATGTTGCTGGCGCTAGCTCTGCCTCCGCCAGGTTAGAGCAGAGGGTGTGCACGTACATTTCCTCTCTCATTCCTGTCTCCTCTCAACCCTCTCCCCCTCTCTCTCTTTCTCTCCCTCTCCTCTCTCTCTCTCTCTCTCTCTCTCTTCCTCCCCCCTCTCACTGTCTCTCACTCGCACGCTTTAGCCATCACGGAATAGCGGCGAGCCCCCGTGTATTACGAGCCAGCCACCCCCATAACACTACCCCTTGGTGCTGTATCGATCCATCGCGGTGCCAGCTTCGAGCTCTCCCTCTACCTCGCCGACGCCAGATACTTCGGCGTTGTGCGACGCGGCGCGGCGCGTCGCGTGGCGGGATTGCTTGAACAAAGAAAACGCAATGCTCTGCCGTGGAGCCTTCGCGGCGTTTCTTTGTTTTCTGCCGACAGGATTCTCCGGGACTCGCGTCTTTCTCTGTTGTGGCGTATTCACCGGGCGAAAAGCCGCCGACATGGAGTGATTGCAAGACTCTTCTTGAAAAAAAAATGTCTTCTTTATTCCTGAAATTGAAACGATTAATATACAACGAGGATTTTTAACTGTCATTAGTAATGATTTTTTATACTTTAATTACGTTAAATATCCCGACAATATTCAGAAATTGTCGGCTATTGTGCCACCTCAGTTGGCTCAGCCAACAGCTCGAGCTTTTGCTTGCCTTTGTTAGCCTTTCGCCGCTAAAATAACATTCATCGAGGAATTACTGGCTAACTCAGAATTCTTAATAGTGATTTAACAGTTGTAAGTGATAACAGAAGTCGTTAAAAATTGCGCTTGAAGACTATCAGAGATTTAAAGATTTAAGAGATGGTTAAAATTAATATAAATAGGAATTAAACCATTCTGAGTAAGAAATTTAAACAAATTTATATTTTCGCAAAACGACATTTCGTATTCTGTATTCGTATCAACCGAGAGACAAATAAAAGACATTTAGATATGTAAACAGACGTCTAATTTAAACATAGCATCGAGTGGCATTATCGAAGTTTCGTTCTTTCTATCTCGAGCAGTTTCTATAGATATATGCTAACGAATTTCGACGAACTTTTACATTTTATTCAAAGTATACAGCTACGTTTCTATTCCGTTCGCATATTAAAGAGCTTCCATTAAAAAGGATCCCTATCACACGGTATGAATGAGGAAACCACCGAGCACAGTAGAGGAAAACGTACTTTGTTTAATCCTCTTTGTCATCATCAAGAAAGTCTCGCGATTTGTTTCCCGATTTTATATGGCGAGAGTTAATTTGTTCCGTATATTTATTGTATTTGAAATCGAAAGCTTTGTACAGTATCATTTTTTTTCAGAGATTATTCTGATTCTTTTACGAAGATTAATTATCGACATTTTACTCGTAAATAAGATTACCATATTTGAATCACAAGAAAAAAAGTCAAATTCCCTGAGATAGAAGGAGGTATTTTATGCATTAGATGTGGATATTTGATACAATAAATTTTTGCAATATCATTTTTATTAACAATTCTTATAGAATAATTTTATAAATATAAAATTTCAACGATCAGAAGTTTTATGACCTTAAGAAGAGTACATGTACCTTAGAAAAGTACGGTTGGTGATCGTACTCGTAAAGCCGTAGTTACACTAGCGATTGCGCAATTGTGATTGACGATCGAGGATTACTTTTCAACCAATCGGAGCAAAGCAATCGGTGACTGCTGAGAAGTAATCCTCGATCGTCAACCACAATCGCGCAATCTAACGTCGCATCGAATCAAATTTGCTACAAAACGTCTACAAAAATAACAACTACTTATCTTTAAAGAGATCAACGTTTCGATGGAGATGTACAAAAGTTGAAAATATCTTTCGGAAATCGAGCTGTTTTGAGTACAATATTTCTAGTTATCCGCATAAATATGTATAACGTCATCATGTCTAACATGTTAGCGTTCAAACGCCTTAAACAGGTCGGAGAATCGCACTTGACACGTTAACAAGGCATTACTCATGGATGTGTGCATGTTGAATGCAGCGTGAGCGTGATACGGAATAAACGCGGGTATCGCGCGCGCTCGGTCCGACGTTTTGTCGAGCGAGACAAATGAATCCTTTTGGAACATTGACTACCGGCAACGTATTTGCCAGCCGCCACTCCGCCGGTGGAATTGTTTTGTCGGCTTAAAGCGCCGGCCAGGGTGTTTTGTTCGGTTCAGCGGCTTGAGCAATTCTCTTGTTCTGCGTTTGCCGCCGCGGAACCTACCCCCCGACGTTGTGCGTCTGCTATGCGTACCTACAGCACTTCCGCTTGAATCCTGCGATTTAACGTTCGTTAAAAAGGCGAGCGTTCTCGTTAAATGAAATTAACCTAGTTTTGAAGTCGCACTAGTCGAAGCAAGTTGCTATAACGTAAAAATGTTTCGTTGCGGATAATGACGGCAATTTGCTTGGAATTAATAGATCTAGCAACACTGGAACAAATAATTATCCCTCGCTAAACATTGCAACAATTCACGTACATATTCTATAAGTTTTTTTTTCCGCAAATTTGTTATATTTCTAGAGATTTATATTATTATATTGGTATACGTGTTGCGTCACATATTTATGTGGAATTTATATTTTATAAATTTATTTTTTTATCGATGTTTATAAAGAATTGTGTTTTAATTCTAGAATATACTTTATACAGTTTGTGTGTGTGTGTGTATATATATATATATATATTATTAAAGCAGCTGTTTAAATGTACATTGGCAATCGCCATTGAGAATTTTTGAATAACTCGAACGAACGCTGCGATATCTTTTCTGTCGTGTCAATAGTATTGGGCAAATATCATCGTGATTCCGATATTTTATGTCAGGCTTGGGTTACATACTCGCTCTCGCTCTCTCTCTTTCTCTGTATATATATATATATATATCTCCTTTTTTCCACTATATATTGGAAAAAGGAAAGAAAGGAAAAGAACGATCACAGCGCGAGCAAAAGTGTTAGTCACAAAAGGATGAGGGAGGATATCCAAAAGATAGCACTTGCCTTAACAGATCCATTAAAGCATCCTCGAGCTTAAACCTTTTTGCACCCTTTTTGCATATAAGAATACGGCAAAAGACACCCCTGGCTCATCTCGTTCGATTAAATATCTCGAATTTCGGACGCTATCCATCACGTCAGACACACATTAAGTGCATTCTGTTTTGCACTTACCGCGCCTGTAAACATCACTTGCTCGATGTTTAATAGACAACAAGGATGACCTAATGCTTACAGCGCGTGAGCATAAAAACAAAATGCACCTACGTAAAATCGAATGCAAATCACGGGATGAATTCGAGCGAAATTTTGAGCGAAAAACCAGACAGAATTTTCAAACGAGACTGATCGTTAGATGCTTACCTCGTTTTTACGCTCGAAGCGACACGCGTGCTCGTTACACGTCTCATTAAACGAATAGACCGCCTCTGCTCTAAACACATTACCTGTGGCACAATTAACTACGGATCAGCGATTAGAGAAGGCAAGCAATTCCGGCGAAAGAACCTTTTACTTCACTAATTTTATCGTGATTTTAACGGAAACAATGAACGATCGCTTCTTCATGTATAATACATACATACTGCTTAAGATGTATTTTCACCTATAGTTTGATTATACCTGTATTTTCTCTTGTTACATAATACCTGTATTTTAATAAGATTTTACCTGGCAAAATAATAACCGAACACTCGGCTACGCGCCAAGTGTGAATCGTGAATCGCGTAACGCGTGTATTTTTGTACGACACGGCGATACGTAAGAGATCGGCTTCTCTTCGCTCGAGCGATGAGCGCGGCAAATCGTTCGTTTCCTGCCGCGCACGAACGAGAAAGTTCATTCCTCCGCCGTCGTGCATTCCTCGCGAGGCACGACTGCGACGTTTACAGCGACGAGAAAATAACGGGTCTTCTTTGCTCGAGACTGTCTGATCTGAGCTTTGTTCTTCTCTCTCCCTCTCTCTCTCTCTCTCTCTCTCTCCTTCTCTCTTTCTAAATGCTTTCGATTGCTAAACTTGCATTGTATGGATTGACAATCACTCTCTGCTCTGAAAATTTGTATTATACATATATATTGTATATTATATATATATATTTCATTTATCAAATAATTGTAATGGGATTATGTATTTTTTTAAGACTAAATTGAAACGGTTTAGTGAACGAAATATATTGTACTTCGTTTTTGGATTATTTTATTTGCTCTCGATGACGTACATATGCGATTAGATCGATTACTACGAATTTGTTTTATCTTGCACGTAACAATGATTAATGTATTACGTGTCATAAATTCGCATTTACTCGATATATGTACTTATATTACACTTTTCGTCACACAACCGTGAAGTTGAAGTAAAAGTTGTAACAATGAGATTATTATAGGTATGGAATCACTTCGCGTGATATGACGAATGAATAGCATAATATAGTTCATGTGTTCAAACATGGCGTGCCACATGCTCCACGTAACATGCGTTTCCGTGCTGATAAGATTGATAAGGTCTCGAATGGTGGGATTGCAAACTTCAGCTCGTTTACGCCCAAAGTATCGGCACGTTCAGTGATAATTCTCACTTAAACGTGTCGCCACGCAAATCGTCACTCGTGCTATTTAATTATTCATCGTAGCGTGACAGTGCGACAGCGAGTTTCGATCAAGGAACAATAATGCCTGGTAAGCAGTGATACCGTAAAATTTACATATAAACAGGAAACAGTAATAACGATCACATTGTGAAGCAAATACAGAATTGATTTTATTTTGATCTTAGGATACGATTTAAAAAAAAATGAAGAAGAAAGACAATTCTATTTTTGTGCATCATCTACTAAATAATAAATATATTAGATATTTTAATTATTATTTAATATTTCATTTATTTATTAATCATTTAAATATTATAATGATAACAATTACCTACAAACACGATAAATTAACAAAAATGAATTATATATCTTTTTGTTATCTTACATCTTTTTTGTGATAGAAAATATATAATAAACCTTGCTCAATAATCACTGTAACGATTACTCACTTATTTGCCTGCTTATGAGAATCAAAATGTGATGAATAATCGATATGATAAGAATGTGTGATAAATTATGGTTAAACATTTTGAAATACGTAAACATCACGAGTGATTTCGTGAAGGTATCGTAAGCATTCGATGGCTTTGTTGTAGGATTCAAATGGGTCAGATGGTCGTCCAGATACGTCGATCGTAATATGATGATCTCCATCGGTAGGGACCTGGACGGCATGAATCTCGTCGTAGGTCGAGCCATGCACCAGGGTGACATGTTGCCGGCAAAAGTGAAGCCGGATCATGGAGTTGCCTACGTGTGCTACGGAGGTGCCGAGCACATGAAACATGACTTTGAGGTATAACAGAGATCGCGAGAAATGAGAGATTCGATTCTCTTCGTTATTTCACACGTTTTGACATTTCGAGTTGGGATTTCAAACGAAATTATTTCCCTTCCAATTACGTGAATGTAGTTCCAATTACACGCCGTTGTCGGTTCGAACGCCAATCAATCGCGTGTCAATTATTTTTATTTAGTTACCTTTCACGACATCGTAATTTTAATCAATCTATAATTACGTAACGCGAACTACATTTTTATGTGTTTCTGCCTCCGCATCGTTACGAGCGCACTGGTTTCATAACGCCGCTCTCTGTTCCTCCTTTCCTTAATAAGCGAATTAAAGAGTTCGCGTAAAACCTTAGCGCACGAACACGTCGCTTTTATATCTCTATATCCCTGGCGCATCTCATTTCGATGGCGAAGATAAGATTACGACTGTGCGATCGAGCGTAGTGTGTTAGTCACGGATATTTGCACGGCGATATTTTAGAAACGATCGAGCGCGTTTTATTGCTCTTCCAGTTTCCCTCTATTTTCGCAATCATTTCCTTCCTTGATGAAGTCGTATAGTAAATCCGAGACACCTTCTATACGAATGAAACGACGTATAATTTAATTTATCATCCCACCGATTAACAATAGTCGTGATCATGGAATGTTCTTCATAAAAATACTGATGGACGATAATAGTGCAGAATAATTCTCGACAACTTTCAAGATAAAATGAAAAACCGAAGTATACGAATATCGAATACAGAATGAAACGTTCATAGTATTGATCGGTATAGCGGGATTCGATGCGTTACTGAAGCTAGTACATCCCTTCGATCCCACATTAGGCGGACCCTTTGTTTGCTATTTGGCGTGCACTCGATCATGCTCGTTCGAATCAATTTCTTCTCGGCTCGGCTTACACGCAGCCGCACGATCGCCCGCGAATTAATCTATTTGCGTCGGGTAGGGTCGGAAGGAAAGTAGTCGAAGTACGTCGTTTCGTTGGCTGGATTCGCGGCCCCTTCCTTCTTCCCTTCTCGTCGCGTCGTCGCGAAATCCAGGCGGACGTATAATTCGAAATAATGGTTGGTTTTCACATCTTAGGTATTGATGCCTGTCCATTTCGATTGGATCCTAACAGGTCATGGTCATGTACCGGATCACGCGGTAGAGGCCGGGAGGACAATGAATGGGGAAATACTGTACGTCGGCCGTGTTTATCACAATGGTGCACCTTGCGTAGGAAAGGTACGCTAGGAATCGGAATAATTGTTAAGAGTTAAACTGCTCGTTCATTTTGGACGTTTCGATGTTCACATTGTTTCGTTCTATCTTTTCGCTCATTACACGCGGAAAGGTGGAATGAAATTTATAGCGCGTGAATGTTCAAGCCACACTCAGTCTGTGGCTGTTTTCCACAAGGAATACACAGATGATATGCTGTGTCTAATACAAAGTGTTCCAACTATGAGACATAGTGTTACTCTGTCAACTTTTTTTATCAATTTCTTAAAAAAATTATTTAGTAGCTATTATTTTGTAATAAAATCATCAAAAAATGTCGATCCTGAAAGAATTTTATAATTTAAGTCTACAAATTAAAATCATAAGTCTACCATAAATACACTAAATACACATAATGCACTCTGATGATGCTATGGAACTAAACGTATTAATAATTACTTTACACGATGTAACGCAATGTGACAAAGCATATTCTACCTGGAAAACAGTCTGTATCTGCGCAATCAGGAATCTTTATATATGCCTAAAACTATTGTTTGACAGATCCAGAGAAGTCACGGTGTTTTGTACATTCCGTTCGATGGGAAGGAAATATCATACAAGGAGTATGAAGTCTTAATACAATGTTAAATCTTATCTACAATCGTTTGTTTGAAGAAACACTTTCACTTGGAATTGTCGTGATTGATAAATAACGATTTATAATTGCAGGAAAAATGACTTTTATACGTATAAATGTAATTTAGGATTAAACACATTTTATGTTGTATTAACAGACATGTATGATTGAAACATTTTGCTTAATGTTATTATTTTGTTCTTTATTTATTTGTAAATTTGTACTTTTATGGAAAACAAAACGCTAATAAACAATATACCGTAAATGGCGAATATCGTTTCGAAACGTTCACCGCCTGTTTACTTATGAGGCTTTCCCGAAGTTAGATTAAAATTTCACAAAGTTGGCGATGGAGAGTCGTTCTTATCTACCCTCTCGCTTAAGTTCTATTAGCATGCAGAGAAAGTAATTTATCGACGCTTAAGTTAATGCCGAAAGAAAGGGCATAACAGACAAAGTCAGGCCAATTTATAACGGCGATGGCGTCGCCATTTGCACCCCCTTTTGTAATTTTGGATTGTAATTACGGAGCTTTATGGTCTAATCGCGATTCGTCATGTCATTCGGGTCTTCGGATTTTATTTTTCACGCTTACGACACGACGAGAGATGCAGTCACGAGTATTAAATGATTCAACGGTACGTAAAGCGTGAGTCAGAAAATGCCGTAGTCTCTGGAACTTTACAACAAGCCATTTCCCACTACGTACAAATCTTACGTTCTGTAATTTTCAATGGAAAAACGAAGAGATAACAAATATTAACGTCCAATACACTCAACCTTATATTTTATCTACAAGATAAGACGAAGATTGTGAAAGTTTGATATAGGAGTAAATTTTGAAAGAATATTTATATAAGTAATGTAAATAATTCTTATACCGTTTATGGATTTACGATATCATACATTGATAAATTGAGATACATTGAAAGTACAGAGTGACTCATAGAAAAGTAATTCAGCTTGATGTGTCAATATCAAAGGTTTTTGTTGATTAGTCAGAACAAATTTCCGGTGAAAAAAAAATGTCGGCAGAATACCATAATTATATACTCCATTATAATTATATACTGTTGTTAGTGAAGATTATTTTCAGCAATTTTTTTACTTTAATTTAACACGAGTAACATAATATTCATGTATTTAATTTTTAATAAAAGCACATTTATTAACGTTAAAATCGAAATACTTTCTCTTATATACTTTTACAACTGCGGTGAAGCTACTCGAATCAATTACCACACTTATTTACTTAATCGCAGGGGTTACATACGGAATGACTGCCTCTGTTTTCTTCATCGGTGGCGATTCAATTTTCACGCTCCTCAGCTATGATCCCACGTTCAAGATAAATCCCAGATTCAAATAAATATACATGTATTGCCAACTGCGCGAGAGAAACGGAATTGCAAAAGCTTAAGCCGCCGTGACGCAACCAGTGGTCGTTTTCTGCTGCTCACCCGATAGATACTAAGCACGTGGCCGTTGCGGCATTATATTCCCATGGTTGGCACGTGGCCGTTCGCTTCTTCATTTCCACGTTGATCCTTTTTTCTCCCCCTTGTTCCTCGTCTCCCTCATTACTCCGGGCGGAATTGTTACTGGGGATTGCGCTATTTAATATTTTGAACGAGGAAAAGTGCACGTTTGCGCAAAGGGGTGGGGGGGGGGACAAGAGGAGGAGGAAGAGGCTTGTCCACGTGCAACCCATCGTCCCCCTTTGATTAATTTCGGCTCGGATCGACTGACATGAACGAGTACGATACTCGACAAAAGAGCCCGAGGGCGAGCACGAGCGAGGAGGGGCTAAATAAAAAAAATGGCAACAGCTGGCGGCGGGACCAGAATCAAGCGGACAATGCTGCTTAGGCTTGAGGGTGAACCACCCCTCTCATCGTCGGGTTGCCGACGCGAGTCGATTGACACGCGCGCGATCATCCTCGCGTAGTATGCACGTTATAATTGACAATGTGGATGCGCGAAAGGGGAGCGACGTTCATTAAGCCGAGGAGAATCAGTCCAACTCGGCTGAACAGAATTTTAATAATGAGACCGATAATACGAGATTATCTGCTCTTAGTTTTAAAACTGGGGGAATTTGATAATAGGGGGAGCTTTTCAAAACGAGCGACACTCATTGTACGCAATGGTTATTTTACCTTCGTGTAACATTGGCGAACAACAATGATGTAATGGTTCACTGTGTTACACTGTGTCATCTGTGTCGACTGTGTCTCTTGTTGGAAAGCTCCTAAGATCTTAAGCGAGATCAAACGTTTAATGCAATTGTCACATTTCGAATGTCGCAAATGTTTTATACAAAACATTTCGAAAAACATAATCTTGTTAATGTACTCCAGTTTCACAGTGAATCATTACATTCTTGTTATTTGTCAACGTTAAACAAGAATGAAATGATTCGTTGTGTTACACTGTGTCCTTGCTGGAAAACGTCTTATATCCGGATTTGACAAATATTTGTGAATCTTCCAGACCATTCCCCGAGATAAAAAGATTCTTTCATCCGAGTTTATGCCTTTTGCATTATCACGATATCGATAGGTGAATGTAAGTAAATAGTGATTTATATCACGAAATAAAAGACTTCATGCCGATTGTTTTCACGTCTGTCTACAATTTTCATCGTTTTCTCTATCGTACCTTCTTCGCACTCGATTGAGTCTTTTCTTTTTTTTTTATTTTATTTACGTCTGCGGTCCGGAAATCGTTGGTGCTCGCGTATCGATATATATATACCGACTCGATAAATCTGCGCTTATTGCGGTTTACGTCAATCGTATCGAAGCGCAACAACGGAAAACTCGTTACAAAAATATCCACTCATGATATTGCCGTTATTCAACATATGTATTGAAGGGAGTATGCAAAGATTGAACCAAAAATGTTAAACTAAATAGATTTTCATGTAACTTTCACCAAATGTTTTATTTATTGCAGAATCGTAGTGGTAAAAGGACTTTATATAACAAATCGGTACAATAAATTGGAACCTAATAGACCATCTTCTCGAAATTTGGGAAAAAGCTAATCAAAAATACTCGCATTCGAATGACTGAAAGAATGCATTGTGAAGTTTTTCAGAAAGATTAAGAAGATTCGATAGATACATATAATACATATAATTTATATATTAATGTTTATTTTAAACAAATTATATATACATATAAAAATATGTTTATAATATCCTATTTTTATTAAATGATATACATATTTCGACAGTTTATTTATTCGTTATTTTTATTGTTAAAAATTAAAATTTAAAAATGACAAAGATCTAAATGTTTTTATAGTATTCAAGTAATCAAAATGATTTATATAAAGTGTCATTGCGATTCATTGATTAATTATAATACAAAGATTTAGAACAAATAAATATTTTATTGTATACTTATTGAACAACTGATTTCTGCATCGCAATGTAAATTTACATAAATCATTTTGAATACTTAAAATACGTATATTAAAAGACTAAAATTTTGTCATTACTTTATAGTGCATTTCTATCATTTCTATTAGAAAAAAACACAGATTAAAAAAAATACTATTTATTAAATTACTTTTAATCTAGATGGTAAACCGTTACTAAAAATTTATTGTATTATTTTTCAATTTAGAATGATGTGTAATTTCTTTATACTCTTTTTATAATTTATCTATCTATCGTAATAAATGTCGTATTTCTTTAAGAATCGATAAGTGGAGTTGCCATAAAGAACGAAACATTATCCGAAAAGCGGCACAGCCTTTATCCCAAGTCGCCGTATTGGCCCACCTGATCATTTCTACATAAAATCTTTTCACCAATATCCTATGACCCAATATAACGTTTGATAGAAGTTTCATGAAAATCTATTCAGTTTAACATTTTAGACCGATCTTTTCATACTCCAATTCACCAATATTCTTCCTTACAATTTACGTCTTCAATATATTTCCAAAACGTATATGCTTCGCGGATCTTTTTGGTTACAGAAGAACCTATAGCTTTTTAATTCATAGTTCTTAAATAAAAATCGGAATTTGTTTTTGTAAATCGATTCTTTGAAAAAACAGAATTAATGTTTTTGATGGAAAAAAACATCAGCGCGTTCGATCCAATTCGTTCATACCGAGCTTTGTACATCGAATGTACTGTCGCGAGCGCAACACTCATTTCATTTGGGTAAACACGTTTTTCGGAAGCTATACGGGTCACTCGTAGAGACGAATCCATCCACGCATGTGGCGCGGTAGATACGACAAGCAAAACCAGAATCGGGATCGGGGTTCGAGAGCAGAGAGGGAGAGAGAGAGGACAGCTGCTCCCCCCGCTGCGTTAAGAGCGCAGCGGCAGCTGCTGTTTAGTATTGAGAATCCGCCGATTTCATGATAGGGTCTATACGTCGAAACGATAGGTGTAAGTATGAAACTGCAATCGCGACTGGTTCCGACAATAAAATCTCGTTTTATCGAGTCGAACAAGTAGCTAAAAGAATATAACGCACATTGCCTCTCTCTCTCTCTTCTCTTCTGTTAATTTTAATATACGCGTAATATTCATTATATTCGTTTTATTTTACTTTATTTCCAATTTATACTTTTATAGCTGCACACATCTTCTACTCTCTATTTAATCTTCAGTGTTTACCGTTTATAACGTCTGTCATAACTTGCTTTCTTTTGAGTTTTAATTTATTTTGCATATTCTTAGACGACTTGCCACAGAACTTCAAATAAACGCTTTATCTCTCTCTTTCCCTCTCTCCTTCTCTTTTTATCTCATGTTTATTACTTTTGTGCCACAAGCGATTATAAATTTCTTTGGAATCATAATACTTATATTTTTACTATAAAATACTTCTTACGTGGATGATCAAAATTGTGTTATATACTTAATGCAATTATTTTTCAAGTATATATATATATATATATATATATAAAATATTAGAGCAAGATGAATAACTTCTTTTCTTTCATAATCTTGCCGTAGTAACCACCTGAATATAATCCCAGTATTTAACGATTAAATAAACACTGTAGAACAAAAGAATGTTGAACTCCAAATCGAATTCGGACGTACTTCGAATACGTGGTCCGTTCGTAGTATTTCTTCAAACAAATGTGTGAAAGTCAATTTTCTGAAAATCCCGACATACGGTTGGCTCGAGTGCTCCTCGTTGCTCTCTGTTTTAATCTGATTATATGGCACTGCCGATACTAATCAATTTAAACGACAGAGCGTGCATTTCCCATTTACGGAACCAGCGCAGCGAGGCAAACGTGTGCTGAACGACAGCCCGTTTCATGTGCTTAACGCACATCCATTATTCGCGGTCCATGCGAGTGAGCTTTTCACTGTTGTGTCTGCGACAGGCACGCGCGCGGTGAGCATTGCAGAATGATAACGGGATTCACGCTCTCTCGCGTCGATAATAACTGCTTCGGTAAGCACGGTGGAAAAAAATTTCCTAATAGTAATCGACTTAATTTTTCATCAGGCATAACGCTATATAAATACTGGGCGGTATTTTGGAAACACCCTGTATACCAACAGGTTAGCGTGCGAGAGTTACGGGGAGCAACCCCCGTGTAAGAGGAGGAGAGGGGTCTTTCCGACGGTTATGGGGGTCACAGGGTGGTCCTTGCGATTTCGCGGGTCCTCTCTCCCCTTCGTCCTTTCTCGCTCGTGCCGCCCTTTTCGTCTGCAGCTGCGCCGCAAACGCGAGCCCCAACACCATCTGCCATTAGAGGCTGCACGCGTGCACACGCGTCTCGTCCAGGCTCCCCCCCCCCCCCCCCGCCTAGCCGTGTAATGGCCTCGTAACAATACGGAATGTACTAAGGTCTCGATTGGCCTCGTGAGGACGGTTTCTCCCGTTCGGAGTTATAAAGAAATATCATTCGAGCGTGTGTGCGTTGTACGGACGATATTACTGTAATCGCAGTCCATTTCCAATCATTTATTGGTGCGAATAATAGTGACAATGAGAAATGCGAATGAAGTGACGAAAATTTCTTGAGAGTAATCACGCTTGTGTATTCATTTGATCGCAAAGGAAATTGGTAATATTTTTTACTAATTTATATATTGGATTTATATATCTTTTTGCTCGGATCGATAATAATATTATTAAACTTTAATAATAATTTGATTATAAAGACTCTTAATTTAAGATCAGAATTAAAACTGCAACGCGCCAGAAAGTATTAGTGACGCTGGATATTTTAATTAACGTGAAATCTCTGTATTTTAATACTCTTTAATTAAATTTTTTAAAAATTAAATTCTTTGCAGAACGTTTCTTTTAAATATGATTTAAATATATAACGTACATATGTATACTTGTATATAACTAATCTCTTTGTATATTATATCATACATATATATAAAATTTTACATATACACTAATATGCTCGCGACAGCCTATGAAATCGGTTTTATATTCTTGCGCTATATTTTGTAAGGAGAGCCGCGCAAAAATTAGCATAACTAAAGGCGAATAGAGGGGGTGCGAGCGTGACACGCGACATAAGGGGTGCAACAATACCCAAAGTGACGATCCTGTGTCTGCAGCGTACGGGCGTGATTCTGGATAGTTTAAAAAAAAAAAAAAAAAAAAAAAACTTCGTGGTCCTACCATATAATGACAAACCGGCTACACAAAAAGCTTACTTTTTTCATTGCAGATCTGCACGCTATTCAATGTGAGGCATTGAACACGACAGATGTAAAAGCAAGAATTGTTATAGTAGCGCTCGAGCAGCAACAAAAAAAAAAGCTGAAAAAAGAGTCAATCGATTTGTAGTCATTAATCGATGAATGTACGAATTTCTCACAAGTAAACGTGTCAGTAATATACGTTATTTCGAAGTTGATCCGAGAGAAATATTCATGATTAATCAATTTTTTTAAAAAATACACATATCTTTATTTTGTATGAATCCGTATAGGGTTAACCGGTTTTATTATTCAGAATGTCATACACAGAGAAACATTTTTGTTCGTAAAAATATTGCTTATTTTTCTGCTGCAGTTTTTCCTAACTACTCAAGTTTCCCATGCACGATGTGATCGTGAACACAAATTGTACCGGCCATCAGAAGGTAACTGCTAGGCTTTTAAGGGCTTCGCGCGCATCTGGCTTTCCCGAAGCATCTACGGATACGTTTAAAAAATTAAAAGTTAAGACCTCTAGAGAATCAGCCCCTCCTTTCCGTTTTGTCGGTGCTTCGCGAGGAAATACGTGGGAGGCGCAGCATGAGTCGATATCTTCCCTTAGAGCGGGTTTATCGGTTAATAAATTTAGAAATTAAACGAAACGTAGTGAATTACGTGCACCATTAATTTTTGCACGATATAAATTTCCCCGTAAATTTTGTAAAATGGCATTATTTACCCATGATATCATATTTTATTTAATACAACGGTCTTACTCATTTCGATCGGAATAATCATCAAAAATAGTATCGTTAAAACTTAACGGTTTAATTATAAAGATAAAAAAAGACATTTTAGAATTATAATTAAAATTGCAACGCGATAAAAATTACTAAAATCACCGGATACTTTAATTAACGTATGTGGAATTATCATTTCAAAGCTTTTTAAAAACAACTTGTCGCTCATTGATACACGATATAAAACGAATGACTATTCGAGATATCTGTTTTCACAGCAGAACATCACAATCACACGCGGAACTGCAAATGAAATCATTTTTTCGCTTTGTGCATCGGAGAACAAATATCGTAGCGATATTCACGGTTCGGACGTTATCATTGGAAACTGCCAGATGTACATACGAGGAACCCTTGGTCTCGTGACTGCTGCGCGTTATACGAGCACACGTACACGCATGTGTGTCTACGAACTCACACACCCTGAAGTATATGCGTGCACTTCGATCAGTCGCGTGGGTGGCGGCGTGCGTATCCGTCACGTGGAAGCCAATCGATAAGGGCGTAAGGGTGCGAGAGAACAAAGAAGGAAGCCCGCATATGTCGCTCCGCCCATCCTTTTCGGATGTAAACGGGCCTTCCTGATGGCCGATGAAACGGGAATTCATCCTAGTTGTTTGCTTGCAGGCGGTCTTTATGAATGTATGAAGGATTTAAGGGTGGTCCCCATGCGTTGCACGCACGGCGCAAGTGATACGATCGAGAATAGAGGATTGTCTGCACCGAGAAGATAAGATTTCAATCCCTAAATTCGTGGTGTGTTCGAACGCGAACGATTTGTCAAAGGATGTATTCCACGCTGTTTCGTCCAAAGAAGAGATATCAGCTCCATTCAATAGATGTGCAATAATACGAAATCCTCGAAGGTGATACATTGAAAACGAAACACGTTCTCTGTTCAAAAGACGTTGCTTTTCTCCCTCTCTCTCTCTTTTATGAATATTTTGTGAAATACCTCTGTATTAAATTGTTTAATCATGTCATGATTCATTAATTAGGTTTAGTGTATTTTTTATCTGACAATTTCGTCTAAAATATTTCATATCTAATAATTGAAATTAAATAAATACCGCTTAAATTAAAGCTTTACGTCACAGAGACAAATCATAACTCAATTCTCTCTCACAAATTTCAAAATTTCCACCGCAATATTATTCACGTAATAGGGAATACTCAATTCCCTGCACAAAGGAATTTTTAACTACAGCTCTTTGTGAGATATAATCTTTTCGGTAGACGTCGCGACGATATTCAACGACAAACGTCACCGTAATTGAATAATTACGAGAGCCGTCGTTTTCGCGGTGAACTCAGTCTCATTAAAACTCGCGAAAGCATATCTTTGATCTCGATCGCGACGGTATGACGACTCCGAAATATGTCAAAAGGACACCGGAGAAGGCTACATGGAGCATGGGATGAAAAGTAGAGAGCTAAAGACGAGCGCGCGCGCGTAAAGACGTGTCTTAATTAACTACCCTGACCCTTGGTGGCTGCTCGAACGACCGAAGATGTCCAAGTTTCGTTATCATCGCGTTTAACGTGGGGACTAAAGTCTCTTTCACAGCCGGTGCTTACACTTAATAAGTGCACTTCGTAGCCGAGGTCGAATTGCTCGCGATTCGAATGTAAATCATGTCGAAATTGGCGAGGTGCAGCCAAGCATTCGACCTAAAGCATTTCGCTTTGAGAGCTGCTTGAATCGATTTAATGTAAGACAAATTGCGGGTGAACTCAATCGTGACCGGTGTTTGCGCTCAAAAATCAATGGTAGCACGTGTATGCGATACGTAAGAAATGTATTCAAATCGATACAATGTCATTTTGACACAAAGTCACGCTTGATGGCGAACTATATTTTTATTTTATAACAAAAATCGCATTTTTATCTTTGTCTCATGCATATTAATAATTCTCACAGAAATCAAAGGATTACATGTAACACCGATGCCAACCTACTCTTCCACGTAACATCGTTCCACAGAAAAATGTTTACCTATTCAAGGTGATTATCGTTGTATAACTATCGTTATAAAATCGCTCATTAAGCTAAAATTGTATCGACACAATCAAACTTTTAATTTTTCACCGACGTTCATCCGTAAATGTAAGAATTCCGTTTTTACGTTACAAGTAATTTGAGCGAGATTCGCAATTTTGAAAGAATTACGTTCATAAGTGTGATAAAACGTTTACGTCGTGAGAAAAAATTTTATCAATATTATAATGTCCGCTCTCAATTCCGTAAAACTTTTTCCATCGTGCTATCGTAAAAACCGATATGATATTTTAAAAACGCACGACGAACTGGATGGTTTTGCAAGCGGCCGCTATTTTAATCCGCGTTATGAAACAACGGCAATACACGGATTTGCGGCGCGGCGCGATTTGAATTTAAATTGTTTCGGAATTACGAAAGACGCAGCTACGCACGTACGGGATTTGACGGAGCTCCCATCGATGATTTTTCAAATACTTCATATGGAAGCGGATACAATTTGAAAATTAAATTGTTGCTGTGGAGCGTGCACTTGACATTTTCCAAGCAGCGTGAAATCAACGTTGAGAACTTTAGTGCAACTTCGCGCGCGTGCCAATTTTTGTTTGCACATTGGTATCGACAGCTATTGCGAATTATTACTTCAAAAATAAATAGCACGTGCAGAGAGAGTTTTGTCCATCCTCGTGCACCGGACATATTATCTTTCGTGCTGTTGTACGTCAAACGATAACGCGCGACGCTAGTTCCAAATATTTCATCTTACAATCAGTGTGTCGCGAGTTAGTTTTTTACGGAGTAGAATTTTACAAGAATAGCGTGAAAGTTCGCCATTTTAACCTAGTAATTAGTAGTTCTTATATTTAAGATCATCTTAAGTACAGTCTTAAGATGTCATGATGAACAAACCAGAAAGTAGTATTATAGCATTTTATGACATTACTCAAGATAGTCTTAAAATAACTAACTATGAATACCTAGATCATGGTATAAGAATTACTAAGAATACTAATAAGCGCTTATTGGATTACAGTGATTACGTAAAAAATGGCAGTCGAAATAGCCAACAGGAAAGTTGTCAATATTTCGGCTAAGATCGCGCTACTGTTGAAAATTTACAGTTTTTTTTTACGAGATTTTGCTTCTTATCACGGACAATTAAAGAGTGGCGAGCCATCAACTATTTTTTTTTACGACGAAAAGGAAGGCAACGACACGGAAAGGTTGAAGGATAGGAAAACAGATCTCGCGAGAAGTCTACGTGTAAGGACAACAAGGAACACGATAGATAAGTGCCCTTCGGGTACAATCAGCCGACACTTATTTGTCTATCGTATGTTCTTGGTCTAAAGCGAAGGGATGGTCCTTGAACGTAGAAGCGATTCGTTTGTTCATATCGAGATATGTGTATCTTTGTGCCGTCCATCGCTAATTCGGTTTATTTTTCGTTTTCTTTTTTTGCGGGTTCAAACTTGGACATCGTGGGCTGGATCCGGTTGTATATGAATTCGCTACTTCTACGAACCATATTGCGATCTACGTCGCGTGATTGCCTCACATTTTGAATATGCGTCAATAATATGTGCACTTGTTATACATATACATATATGTTCATACAATTAGATTATGCGCGCGGATGTTAATTACGTCGCTAGAGAGAAAAAGAAGTTACATAAATTGGTCTGATCGCACATGTCAGCTGTAGTAAAAAAAAAAAAAACACCATGCATTAATGCATGTTAATTGCGGTCGAGTAATGCGTTCGGTATGAATTTTAATTAATTCTACCGATAGTCGTTGCAGGAATAAGCAGGAATGTGACCGTCGAATGATTCATGAGTGATAACCGGAGGGTAACTCATGAATTATGAACCAGTTTTCTTACCGTACTCGTTTACATATTGTAATCATATTGTGTGAATTATGAACAATGGTTGTATTAATTTCTCTTGTTTAATCACGTTTACATTAAGAACGTAAATCAACTAAAAGATATTATATGTATATATTAGAAAATTGGAGTAATTATTGTTATCATGATTTAATAACGAAATTGAGATAATTCTTCTCGTTTTAATGTTTGTGCTTTGCGATTTAATTTCCGTGATATTATACAGTCGTTTACACGGTTAAGGAAAAGGTTTTCGAGGACTCGGTAAATTAAATATAAATATGTATTACGAGACAATAAAGCAAGTGAACTCTAAGCTTTCGACAAAGAAGCCTCTTTCGAGGATTATTGAACGAGCGGCTATAAACTTCCTTACGAAGTTCCTTTCTCCTCTACGCATGAGCATTACGTCGTTTTCGATTTTTCGCAAAGAAACAAAGGAGTCGGTGTTCGCGTGTTGCGAGGCGAAACTTGATTTCCGTGACATCCCCTGCGAGCAAAGTTCTAGAATCGACGAATGCCACATGTACTTATTTTATCTAAAAGGAGAAATAAATCTCTGTCAGATAAGATTCAAGATTTGCACGTTCTCTGTAGAACAATAGGTATTACGGTATATTACGCACTTGTTATTATAATAAGATGTAAATTTTAATACATCGAAGAAAGAGTCCGATAATAGTTACTAAATGTTGAGTGAAATAATTCCAATTAAATGTTCGGTCAATCAGTTATTAATTAAAAATGATTGTACTTTACTAAATATTTAGTAAGTATTCCCAAACATAATAATATTATCAACTATTTAGTAATAAATATTTAGAAAAGTAGAATTAATTTTCTATTATATTAATCGAATATTTGACTGGAATTATTTCACTAAACATTTGGTGTAGCTATTACCAGATTTTCTTTTCAGTGCATTACGCTTTAATGTTATACTCCAAATATACAAATTACAAATATACAAACTACAAATTATAATTTTTAAATTCGACCTTCCAGATATTGCAGTATACTTCTAAATTCCAGTTTCTAAGTAAAATTTATATTGTTCTTGCTGTACACTAAACACACATAAGCAAATTCGCGTAATTCACTAGACTTGAATGCTTATGATGTGTTGAACGAAATACACCCTTGCGAATCGTCGACTTGCTGAGTATTCGGAGCCGGGGTAATGGGACACGTAATAACATTTGTAGGGTCACGTAACGATCGACATGTCACATCGTCGCTTTATGGATCCAGCGACAACCTCGTGGAGTGAAATAAACGAGAATAAAGATAGAACGTTCATGCTGTTAGAAACTAACAGGTAACTGGAAAAATCAAAGATTATAAAGAGAAGAGAGGTAGTATAACAAGATAATTAATGGACGTTATGATAAACGGACTGCCAAATGAAACCCTTTAATAATAAATAAACAGTTCTAATATAATAGTTTTAATTTAAAAAAAAATACGTTTTACGTAAGAAATATTAAACGAGAATAATCTTTAATATTCATTTACTCGACGTAGTGAAAACTTTCAAATATCCCTTGTGTGTATTTCTCGAAGATGAAACATTATAGAGAGAAGTTCTTGGTTAAAAGTTCTCTATTGTGCAGAATGTCCAAATGTTTAATTTATACTCCGAAACTCAATTGAATTGCAGTTCTTTCAACTCTTGACCTAGATTACAAAAATGGTTGCAGTAATTTAGTATTGAAAATCATATTTTGACGTGAGAAAAGTTCATTTACAAAATGAACGTGAACTATGCATATAGACAAGTCCGGTAAAATCCTATTTAAAAATACTATTTATATTTGTGCACGTTCATTGTTTAAACAACATCTTTAAATGGAGATGGAAACTTTATTCTTAGATTCACAAGTGACGAGATCACCGGAGCGCAAAGTAATAAATGGAAGCTTGGAGATACGGCAAGGCCGTGTGCAGACAAAACAACAAAAGTGGATAAGGAATAAATAAAATGGTCGAAAAAGGCGAGGAAAAAGAGACAGAAAACGGTGAGGAATTGCGGACGAAGGAACAACTTGAATCGAGAGACAAAAAGGGAAGGAAAGTGAAAGAAAGAGGAAGAGGAATACAGACGGAGAAAAAATGTCGGAGTGAACGAAGAGCCGTGCGAGAGATGAGAGTGAGAGAGGGATACGAGTTTATAGAGGTTGAGGGCGGTAAGCGGAAGGAGGGGAGAAGAGAGGGTGCTGCAGACGCGCCACGACAAGGGTAAATGTACGTACGAATGCACCCCGGATTGGCTTCGGGATGGTTTCCATGGAAACCAATTCGCTCGGCCCGGGGAAGTCGTCGTCGCCGCTTCCACCACCGTCACCACCACCACCACCACCGTCGTCGCCGCCGCCGCCACCACCGCCACTACCATCACCATCGTCGCCGCCGCCACCGTAACTGCCACCACTGGCGCAGCTTTCCCCGGAAAATCGCGCTGCCTCTAAACGTCAAAAAGTTGGAAACGACTGGTTCGCTCATTACCTGCGCGGGTACTCGCACGCGAGATCTCCACTTGCTGGAGATTCACGATAGTGAAGTAAAATTGTCAGCCAGGTCTCCTTCAACGTAAAATTACCTCGATTAAAATTCGAGTAAATTATATTTGTTTTGAGACGAATTTAATTTTGGTCTCGATAATGAACTATGTTTTAAATAGTGTGACAACGATAGATTATATAGAGTCTCCTTTTTTTATTTTTGACCCACATTTTGCATATGATTGATGAAAATAACAAGAGGAAAATATGTAGCAAATTAAATATATAACTTTTTTAATAATTCATAAAACATTTATATATATTACAGTAAAATTTATTTATATTATGATGGAGAGAATTCCAATCTGATAAAAAAGAATAATACGAAGCAGCTTAGTCATATTATTTTTTCAAAAACCATAGAAGCGTATTCATTGTATGTACACGGATTAATTAAATGCACGTTTTTCTAGTTAAAAAAAATTATTTAAGAATATTAACAGTCTTTTTCGCTTGGCACATTTTATGTTGCGCATATCAATAAATTCAAGAAAGTCATAAGGAAGTTAATACTATAAATGCAAAAATCAAAAATTTTGAGCGAGTAATGATGAGAAATTCTAAAAGAAATTTACGACACTAACGTCTCAACTCTGATAATTCCGTACTTACAATTAGTAAAATGAGGCGACAATCGCCGTATCGTTACATAAAATCTGACGTAATCAGAAATTGATGGTTTACATTGTCAGAATATTATTCTTAGACAATCTAGAAAGTTGATGTCCTACAGCGGTATAGAACTAAAAGTTCTATTATACACATCGCTAAAAATAAAAGTTTTTGTTTCGAAGATTACACTCTCCGCGTACGTATGTAAAATAAATCTGTAGAGCAATTTTTTTGAACGAAACGTTCCATGCAGTATTAGATTCAAATATAATTATGAATAATTAATATTAAAAAATATTTAATATAAAAGTATAAAATTTTTCTCTTGTAAAAATATTTAATACAAGCAATTGGAACTGATGATTAGGGAACAAAATTAGAAACGTACATTTGTAATAAATGATTATTTTACATTTTCATAAAAAATTCAATTTAAGATCTAATTGGAAACGAGATTTAATTGAAGAACTTTTATAGGAATAATGTCATGTCGGAATTTTCTAACGAACGAAGGAAATTATGTATGAAGGATAGAATTCCACAATTCCCTTATACAATATATTACCTTGACATGCTTGTAGAAGATGTGTATTTTTGCCAGACTACACCAGGCATAAATTCCTTTCTCTCGTACTGGGTGTAAACTCAAAGTTTCAAATTGAACGGCCGCGAGGGGCGATAGGATTACAGCAACTTGCATTATGTAGACACGATTGTCTCTAATAAAATTGTCCCTTCAGGGACTGATTTCCATTGCCATGTGAAAGTGTTCTAATTGTACGCGCGAAATAGCGCTAAGTAATCTCGGTATAATTTCATTGACGTTGCGATCTATTCGTTGTGGCCATCTGGCACGATCGCGCGGTATCATCAGACCGAGATACATGCAAGTATAATGAGAACGGGGAGAGTTCCCGCTACGTCGGGGTAACTTCCGTAATTTAGCGTAGAATGACGTTTCAAAGTTCTTTTAGGGGATGAAAACCTGTGACGTGGGCGTTTTCAGCTTTACGAAAAATATTTTCTTTCCCCTGTGCTCTCAGAAGTAACGGTGTATTTTAAATGAACAGGTGACGTAAACTGTGAGCGTTTAACGATGCTTGCGAAAATATTATTGCAATACAAGGACACTAACCAAAGAACGTCAGCTGATCATTAACTTTTATTAAAAATATAATAATCTTCCATTATTTTAATTTTTAGCGTATTGGTAATTCAGTATTACCCGTTATAATTACATCTTTACAACGCGTGTAACACAGACACATATGACGCTGATGATTTAATGATCTACGACAAACAAAATTGTATATTATAAAGTTCATAATTTACACGTAACACGAATGTAATAAGGTGCACAGTTTCAACACATGATCCGAGTAACATTACGTAAAACTTACGTTCGCGAACTGTTGTAAAGAGAGATTCATGAACTTGCCGACGGTGATAGTCAGTTGTTTTTGTGACCTCATTATCAGGAATAGAAGGATTCGATTTTCGCTGGGAGTCAAATCATACCATAGAGACTCATACGCCGCGTCGCCGATCATCTTGCTCTGCAGGAAGTCAAGTCAAAGCGAAAATTCGGAAGGATGAAAGAAATAAAATTACCGTATTAAAAACTAAAGTCAATAACCGCTCACCTTGATACTTAAGTATTCGCCAGCAAAACAAAAGATAAACGCTTCTAAATTAATGACGACGTAAAATAAAAGGGATCTCACTAACATAGAGGAACCTTCATTGGCGCCGATCGACTGTAATATTGAAAATATGTGCACGATCGGATCTTTTCTACCGCGAAATGATAGTAATTACTAATAATAGTAATTACTTTTAACAAAATAACAATAATTGCGTTATAAAAAAATATTGAAATTATAAGTTATTATTACTTATATAAACACATGTATGTATGTAAAAAAGGAAACATCTTATAAATGGTAACAATTGATTTTTATAAATATTTAATATATATGTGTCATCAACGTAAATTATAGAAATGTGATTAATCTGTGCGGCGAATGAGCCATTAAAATTACTTACGTTTACGATGATAAAGCCCAAGCAACATATAACGATGGTGTTTGATATGAATTGGGCTAGCGCAATGTATGAGTATAGATCCTCAATTTTTCCGGTGAAAACAATGATGTTCTGGTGTTTTCGAATTATGGAGCTTATCGTAATCATGGAGACAGATGATGTCTTTTCCTTTGGTAAAATGTCCAATAATTTTTCACGCAAAATGTCTATTTGACCACCTACATGAAGCACCTAGAGATTTTGTTGATGAGATCTATTATTTGTTCACTCCACAAATTTCAATATTACAATATGTAAAAGTAAATAATAATTATTAAAAATATGGAATGTGGTTGTCACAGTTTTTGAATAATGATTTTTAGGAAAAAATGGTTGTAGATTTTTAAAACATACATATTATAATACACCTACATCCATTAGGTAATAAAAAAAAATATTAAAATACATTATTGTATAAATGTACCTTATTTAACATTAAAAAGATATGTAATTTTAAACAAAATTACGAACATGTGATAATTACAGCTTAGTTGCATTCGAGATTGATTGTCATACGTCAGGAATGACAATAACACATTTTTTAAAGATAAAGTATGCAAAATTGACATTAAAATTTTTATTTCTATCGAGAAATTATAGTAATTATAGTATTAACGTAAATAAAATAATTATTTTATAATAATTATAAAATACGCAACTTATTAATTTAACTAAAAAAAAAAAACAAGAAATAAAAAAATTTACTCCTCATTTTTAAAAAATAGTTACGAGTAATGTAAGAACGCTTTAAACGTAACTCATTTTCACAACAACTTAATATTATATTGGCAATTTACTAAGAACGCTCTCTCCATATACTGATTGAGTTATTGAACTTGAGCTTTTTCACACGATCAACCCTATATAATCTTCCCTGGTCTCTGCTAATGCTATATAATATTACATTAGCCAACAGACATTTTAACATTTTTATCGAAACAGAGATTTATTAACAATTTTTTAATTTATTGATATATCCAAAATTTTGCAGATAAAAAATATTTTCATAGAAATGTGTGTAATTTTGCTTAAATATTTTCACAAGACAGTAACAATCAACATTTTTAACATTAATTAAGAAAAGGCAAATATAAGATATCTACCATTAAAAATCTTATTTAATAATTTCAACAAATCAACTCACTTAGAAATTAATTTTTCACAAGCAAGTTTTCTTCCAATTTTTCTTAAATAAATTGAAATGTGCTATATACGAACAGTTATCGCAGTAATGCGAGCTATCTCTCGAGATGTACTCCCGGGAGTAATCTCAGTCGGGAACTTGAAAATCCCCCGAGGGTTAAAAGCCTCCAAGGCTCCAACTTACCAGTGTAACGAGCAATGCGCTGAGCACGCCGATCACGGTGGCGGCCGTCATTTGATGCAGGAATTGCGTGGTCATGACGACCTCGTAAATTGGCGACGTGCCACTCTCGAAGGGTAACTCCATTTTGAGAAAAAGTTCACGATCGGCAGCGTCGACGACATCGTCGCTGCGCAGGGCGACGACGCCAATGCCATAAAACAGCACGGCCGTTGAGTGCAAGCCGATGATCAAATTGGAGAAACGATGCGAGAGATTAGCCACGTTATTCATGCTGTACAACGCATCCCCGCATTCCTTCCAGTCCGTCGCGATGCTCGCTAACACGTCCTCGAATATTCTAGGAAGAATTGATTTCGTGCAACACTGCGACAGCAAAGATGTTCCCCCCTCGAAGATTATGATTAGGACACTATTTGTCTCTATGCGATGATGAATGATGAGGAGAATAGGTCGAAAGATGTGAAGATGGATATCGGTATCATTGTTGCTAATAATGATATTCCCCAATGTAATAATGATTACGATAAGAAAGAATAGTGAAGGAGGTATTAAAAATGTATTATTTACAAATTGTTGAGATGATGTGTATCATGAGAAAGAAAAGATATGTCATTTACCGAAACAATGACTTCTAATGTATTCGCGAAGCCTTTTTATTACAAAAAGCAAACGATCACTAGTTTTTTTAACCATTTAATACGATTTAATGATGATTGCGGATGCATACGAGAGTTTCGTATTATCAAACATTTGTTCGATTTGCACGAACATAAAGTCATGAACTGCAAGTAACGACGATGGGGACGTACCGTTGCTTTGTCCAGAAAACAATCAACTTGACACATAACAAACTATATGACAGCGTCGCGCTTAGACCATCCATCAGCTGCGAGATGTCTTCGGAATTAAGATGCATCGCCATGTGGCGATATTGAAAGATCTGTGCGGCTATCATCGTCGTGGTCCAGAAAAATCGACTGACGATCGCATAGGTCGCGCCTGGCCAGATGCCGACGATCCGAAGTCCGATCTCGATCGATCGGGTAATTGTATTAGCAGACATCATTTGTGACAAGACTTAATTCTCGATCAATCGCGAACACTTTATGACATAATCGATAAAGCGAGGCTAAAATAGAGTAGGTCATGCACGTACTTCTTTCGAGAATCTCTTCCCTAGGAAGTGAGAGATACTTGTAAACTTTCTTAAAGTGATATCAGAGATTTTGTCATCGGTGTACGGAAAATAATTGTATATACTCGTAAGTATAATTAGTTATCAAGAACAGAGAGAGACTGTTTGGTGCCGACACGTGACCGATCGACGAGGATTAATGACATAAACCCACAACGCTCGCAGTTAACCGAAACACGAACGGAAGGTATATCAGCGCGATCGCGGAACAGATTTAGGAACATAGAGGCATGAAACGCGCACCTGTAAACGCTGCGGATGAACTGAAGGATACCGGAGGATTACTTACCACGAAACCTACCTTCGTCCACCGTCGACCGGGCAGGGGACAGCTCATTAAATATTTTCATCGCTCCATGTACGATAAAGTTGTCGTAGCGCGTGTCATCGGCGACCACCGATTTTATGGATGGAAGGGAAATCGAGTGCTCTCTCCCTCGTCCTTCCGCCCTATGCACGGAACAGTGCCGTGCAATTTTCGTTAAAAATGTACGATCACGCAGGACGGAGGTCGATGTACAAGGTTTATAGTATACATCAAAAAATTATGCGTACTGATCTAAAGAAAGACAAAGAAGTTTCCGAAGGGTCGCGTCGGGAAGGAAGAGAAGATCGCGGGATTCGTGGAAATCGAGAATACCATGGCAATTTCTTTTATATCAGGATGCCACAGCTTAGAGATAGTTCATATAGTTCGATATCATTCTGTAAATTATTTTATTGCTAATTTAATTACCTTATACTGACTTGAATATGTATTTGAAAAACTACAGTATATTGTGTTATGCGTTTGTCTAACTAGTGAGTTTATGTATTATTGAATATATTATCTGTTTTTGACAGACTTGGCTATCTAGAAATTTTAGTATTTACCAGTCGAAAAGCAAAGAGATAGAATGTGATGCTCATCTCATCGTCAATAACACCGTTAGACACGATCCTGCAGAATTTATGACCTATAAAAATGCGTCAGAATTTAATATTAATATTTGTTATTATATACTCAAGCTATACATATATTAATCAAGCTATATATTATAGTTATATTGCGAGAATATAATACTCTCAATAAATATATATAATAGAATCTACAAATATCTAACTGATAAAAGGAGTTACGTAAGTAAATATAAACATCTATACATACATAATTACAATAAATGTATTATGTACAATCAGATGGTTATCTTATATATTGTGCACAAATCTTACTTTTGCGAAACATTGTAACGAAAAATCCATCATTTTCCCGACTGTAAGCTTCAAGTGTTTCTACGATCTCAGTATCACGAATAACATAATCCAACTATGTTTAGGTATATATTTATATACTATTTATTAGCTACACTCACTGTTATGACCAAAAATCCTAATAAGCTAATCATCACAATGTTATATTATGCAACAGTGCATTATATAAATACTTAATATTTTCAGAAAAATAAATAATCTTCTGATGTTTTCGAATGATTTAGTTTACCATAACAATAGTGAATTTTTGTCTGTCAATGCTAATTTCGGATACTAGCTTCGTAAACCAATAAGGCAGGATATTTATTTGACTCACGTGTAGAATCTAAAAATAAAGAATCCACTACCTGAAAATAAAAACTCATGTTTTTAAATCGCAATAAATTGCAAAAATACTTTTATTAGTAAAAAAAATTGACTAATTTTACAGAACTGATATATTTAACGAAGTAAATACCTTTAGAGTAAATTAATTTTTCTCAAATATATTTTTTATTTATTTTTATTAAAAATAACTATGTATTTGTATTCATTACTTGTATACTTGTAACTAACTAAAGATAACATTAAAGTATCTATCAAACCAAAACCACAGCAAGAACCCACGAGCGTATATATTAGTTCTATGATTAACACAATATTGTACATGAACAGTGTACTCATATGAAAAAGAATTTCCATTTTATGAATGTGGGAGTTCGGTCGTTTGATCGGTGATTTCAACATCGGCCAGGATGATGCCCATGCTGTAAGAAAAATCTGCTATTGTATGAAGAAAATCGATCATTTTAATGATTCAATCTGATATTTTTGCCTTGCATGTTGTCGCGTGCAACTCAACGTCATTGTCAGGGCAATCATTTCAATCTTCTATCATTATTGTCAACATTTAGTTGAATATTCTACGTCAGATAAAATATAATAAGTTATACTACGAATTTAATGATTTCTTAATTTTTGGATCGTAAAGTAACGCGACAAAATTTTAATTTCCCGTCTCTTTTTACTTTCCAAAAAATAAAAAAAAAGAAGCATTCGAAAAATACTACAAATAAAATAACGTTTACTCTTAATAAATGTTAGAAATTTTTAACAGACAGAATACGAATTGATTAAATAAAAAAATAACAAATGTAAGTACAAGTCTATCAAAATACATTTGTATATTATTTCATTAATTGTACTGCATTTGTTACTACTTTTATTTAACAAAAAAAAAATGAATTTAATGATTAATTTCATATGATGAAAAGCTACTGAAACAATCTATTAAGTCAAATACTTTGTTGGAACTGTAATCTTTGAGAAACATTGTTAGTGCCAGAATAGAATGATTGTTATCGTGGTAATGTACCTGGCCAAACAAGATAAGCATAAATTTTGTTGTACGATAATTGTATTCTTACGAGTCATAATTTCGTATTTATTCTTACTGTCAATCGTATATATAAATTAGTGCATCGATATGTATACACATATAGTAGGCAAGAATATATTTAAAAAAAATAAAAAAATATGATTTTATTAAATGTATATTTTCCAGTCACTAGCTTGATGTTATATCAAATAAATATCCGGATGAAGACTGGGAGGTCGTAAGAGGTAATCACACAGATGCACCCCTAAGCCAATAGCCAATAGAAGTTGCTCATTAAATATTTTTATCGTATCGTGACCACATATGCAACGTCGCTGCTCCTCCTCACTTGGATAAAAGAAAGGTACAGGCAGAATTATTTCTTCCTTCTGCACCAATGATAGCAAACTGTTTGCCTTAAATACGCGACGACACAAACGAACATGGGCGGAGCGACGTACGTACATATGATAGCAAATCGAGCTTGGAGGGGATCCTTTGAAAAGTTTTTGAAATCTAGAACATGAAGAGACTTTGACGAAGAAACAGAAAACTGAATTGCACGATGCTGCGAGACGTGTACATAATATCTGATTATATTGGTGAAGCAATATTTGCGAGAGATTAATTAAAAACCTATCAACTGTCGAATATAAAAGTAAGTATAGTTTGTCATAGAATAAAACTGGGACATGTTATGTATATACACGATATCGTTTAAAACCATTTAACAGTGTCAATACTAAAGAGATATTTATTTGAGAAATATTGATCTGTTTTGAATTTGCTTTGCCTAACTTTAACTATGTATACATTACATCTCAGAGTTTCAGATCGTAGTTTTACATCATGCTTTCTATTACTTTAAATATTTTTAAATAATGGTTTGCATTGCGTGTGTTGTTAAACTAACGTAATTTGCACATTAACTGATGTGTATTTTACAAGTACCAGTTGAGAAGTTCGACGAGACGGACGTGACGTTTATTGCATCGCCAACATCACTGATAAATATGATCCCGAGGCATTCATGATCTATAACAGTATCATTTAATTTGAACTATATGTAAAAACAATATATCTTTATACATAATTATAGATAATATAAATTTATAACGGATATTAATCAAATTATTATAAATAAGCACATTTAAGCAATATCGCAATTAATCAAATGCGAAATTAATCAAATGCAAACCAATTTGCATAAGTAAGCCAGTACTTAGAACAAGAAAAGTTAATATATTCTTTATAACAAATTTTATATACATTTATATGTAAGTATAAAATTTATTATATACAGGATATTTGGCAATAGATGCTAGAAAATTTAAGAAATTATTCTAATACACAGATAATCAAATAAGACGAAATCTAAGAATATTAAGATTATAATTTTGGCTTTGTTTTTTAATTACAAACGTTTAAATATTTACGTAAAAATTGTTTAAAGCATGTGGATATTTAAACATTTGTACTTATAAAACTATTCACCACGATTTCGTTATTCTCAAATTTCTGTCTTATTTTATCATCTAGAGTTATTTCTCAAATTTTTTTGCATTTGTTGCAGAAGACTGTACCTATATCCGAATAATGTGCAAAATTAATTGCATGCTACGTATAATTCTTACACTTGTAAAATATTCTAAGGAGAGATCGGCTATTTTTCCTACAGTGAGTGTTAGTTGTTTTTGCGACCTTAATATTATAAATGATAAGATACGACTATCCTCAGGTTTCAAGTTATACCATGCGGAATTATATGCTGCATTTCCAATTGCTTTACTCTAGAAAGACGGAAATAATGAGAAAGATTTTCAGTATATTTTATAAAAATGTTGTTAGTATATAATGATAACTTCTTTTTTAAATATTTTACTATAACACACAAGAATCATTTGTAATTATCATTATAAAAATTATTTTATCGCCAACCTTGTTATTTAAATATTCTCCAGCAAAGCAAAATATAAATGCTTCTAGATTTGTTATAGCGAAAAATAGAATAGATCTTGCTATCTGCTTTATTGTATCGGGTGTACCAATTGCCTGTAAAAGAAAAAAATCGTTATCTTACTATGCAATTATAAAAATAGTTGCTTTTATTTAAATATCTGTGTCATAAAATATGAGGAAATTAATTAAAGTAAATCGTGTACTTATTAGCAAGCGATAAGCAGTAATTATTAATATTTTAACTTTCATCTTTTACTCACGCTTATGATTACAAACGCCAGTGAACAAATCATCAGCGTGTTAACCAAAAACAGTATCAATGCGATGTACGTGAATAGATTTTCTATGTTCTTTGAGAAGTTAATAATTTTTTGATGTTTCTGGATGATTTCATTTCTTGTGATTAATTGATGTTTCTTTCCATTTTCCTTAGTTGCAAAATTCATCAAACAGTAACACAGGATATCCATTTGACCGCCTATATGTAAAACCTAAAAATGAGAAACCCACCGCTTAAATTAAAATTATTATATTTCTCACTCTATTTTTATAACCCAAATAATCAAGTGTGTCTTAACGAAATCGTACAAATCTGTAATTGCTTATGATGCTCTTCATTTCAAATATACCGACATTATAACAGACAAAAATGAATATATAAATATTGACAGCGATTTAACAGTAATTTAGCAGCGTTACCTTGCATTGTCAGTACTTAATATGATTGCATTGCATGACCTTATAGATTACAACAACATGATGGAAATAGCACAAATTTTGATAATAAAAATTTAAAGTTGTCGGCAAATTGTTGGCAAGTTGGTACTTAAAATTGTCATAAAGGCACCAATTTTCCAACAAATGCGGTCTTAGTTGCAATTCAGATAGTAACACAATTATTTATGAGCAACATGCATTAATAAGACAGACTTGTTGCTATCTGAGAATCTAATTTTTCTTATTTCTCAAATTTACGTTTTATATAAAAAGCCGTCTACAATAAAAGTAATATGATATAATAATCTGTAAGTCTTAAGAAATTAACCGCAATCGCAGTCGAATGTAAGAATAATCAATTATAATTTCTTCAGTAAATTTCTTACAGCTTACGACTTACCAAATGCACATTATTATTCCCATAATGTAGACGACCCATTAGGAGAAAAAAAGACAGAACATAAGAAAAATTTCTCAAAATAGTTTTTATATACAAGCTTTGCTCAGATTTCAATATTGTCAGGTAATTTGTTGTCTTTTATTTTTGATATCGTTACCATTATAGTTCGCGATAATTGCTTATGTTCTTTAACTTACCAATATTAAAAGTAAAGCATTTATAGCACCAGTACCCATGCTGTTCATGGTGCAAATCACAGTTTCCGTTAATAAGATAATTTTGTAAGTTCTTTTTGTGTTCACGTCAAAGGGAAATTCTATTTTGTGAACGTACGGCAGCTTAGACGTGCTATCGGTGACATCAACATCAGCCAAGATTGTACGTAAGCTGTATGTAACAGCACTGGCTATATGAAGAATTACTATTACGTTATTAATGCGATTTGACCATTTCGCTTTGCTTATCATTTCATGCATGTAGATTTCGTTGTCGGCGCAATTATCCCAGTCTTCCGTCATCATTTCCAAAGTTTTGTTGAATTTTCTGTGGATTTGGTTCGTTGATTATCCTATCGATCACAAAAAAGATCATTTCAAGTCCTTAAAAAATTATAATCTCCCAAATGTTACTTGACAGTTTCTAATAATATTTCTAATAATATGTCTTAATTTTCTCTAAATAAAATTTCAGTTTTCATGCTTTTTATTATTTTTTTTTAAGTAAATCAAAATGCAATACACACTATTAATCGCGTGTAAATATACGTAATAGTTGGTCGCAATTATATCTTAGAATGTGATTTGAATAATTAACAAAATATAATTTAATTAATTAATACAAAATGTAATATAATTGATTAAATCAATTAATTATAGATTTTCTTTCGTCATATTAATTGTTTAGAAATACGTGTCACACGTCACCTAACTGTCATTTAATTATAAGCAATTTATATCATTATTTATGTCAATCATGTTACTTACCGTTGATTTAACCAAAATACAATAATCTTGATTGTGAATTTCATGTATGCCATAAAGCAATTCAAACAATCCATCAAATTGGAAAGTTCATCGGAATAAAAATGTGTCCACAAATAACGACAATGGTAGAACTGCATAATTACTGTTAAAAAAATCCAAAATAGTTTGCAAAATGGAATGCGCGAAGAATCAGGCCATATACCGTACAAACTGCAAATGACTTCTAGTGTGCGATTAATCGTACTCTTCCGGATCATAATAATTTATTTACTACTTTTTCTATACGAGAGCGAGCACATGAAATATATTATACAACAAATACTTCTAACGAAGCAAAAGGAAATACAATGAATTTGATCGTATACTTTTGCCAGATATACGTTTCAATGGATTGATGTACATATATCACACAATTGCTGTGTACGTAAAGACTGGGCGTTCCTAAGAGGTCATCACACGAATTTACCCTTAGACTGACGATCAATGGAAATAAGTCATTAAATATTTTTACCGTATTCCGTGTAAACCACTCGTACATCTGTTGTGGTTCTAACAATTTTAATAAAAAGTAAGAAACAGGTGGGGTCATTCCTTTCCTTCTCTGAGAACCAATGATGCAAATTGCTCTCTTTAAATAAGAAATGATGTGCGTGGACATAGATACGGTATATTCGATTGCGAGTCGTGATCTCAGTGAGCTTTGAAAATATTTTAAAGTTTAGAGAACGAAAGAAAATAAGAGAAAATTAAATTACTACGTATCTATATATCTATATATCTTCGTGTATCTTCTACATTGCAAACTCGATTTCACAGGAAAGATCCACGATTTATATCCGTTCATAAAAACCGAAATGATATACCACTTTTAAAAAGAAAACGATACGAGTTTACTGAAACTTCATATGTCATATTTCATTAAAAGTTATCTTTATGGTAAATAATCTTTATACCTCATAGAATAATACTTAGTAAAACATGCAATATTACAATATATGTTAATATACAACTAGTGAAGGTATTTACACGTCGTCTCTGTACACGCTTCACGACTATTGATTAAAAGTTGTCGAGATGAAGGTGATGTTTATTGCATTGCTAACAACACTGATAGGTAGGATCCAGAAGCTTTCATAATCTATAACAATGTTGTTTGTATTAGGAATTGATATTTAAATAGAATATTGCTACAATAAATAGAGAATAATTCTATAAAAAATTTCTTATAAAAAATAATATTAACTAGTAAATAGTACATATATATTGTTTTCTAAAGACAGAGTTAACTATCAAAAATTTCTATACTTCTCTTCTCTTACACTTGTAAAAGATTCTAATGTGAGATCCATTATCTTGCCAGCTGTTAGCGTTAATTGTTCCTGTGACCGTAATATTACGAGTAACAAAATGCGACTGTGTTTAGATTTCAAATTGTACCATGCACAATTGTACGTTGCAAATCCGATCTCTTTACTCTACAAAAAGAGACTCTATATAATATTACTTTTTTTTACTACAGTATAATATATCTACTATAAAAATATTTACTGTATGAAATGTTTTATAAATATATATATGTCTATTTTATAAATCTATGCCATGTTTTATAGATATGTATATAAGATTACAAGTATCTATGCTATCACTAATAATTTTGGTCCTTATTCCAGTAATTACTTCTCGTTACTGACCTTACTATTTAAATATTCTCCGCCGTAACAAAATATGAATGTCTCCATGTTTGTTATTGTGAAAAATAAAACACATTTCGACATCTGCTCCACAAAATCAGCAGTACCAATAGCCTGAGAAAATGAAGAAAATAGGTTTTTATGCATTATTTAAGGTTCGAGCAAAGCAAAATTTATTTTTTCAAAATATAGCAATTTCTCTTCCTCTCTCGCAGTGTGATTATTGTGCTTACAGTTACAATAAGAAAACCTAGAAAGCACATCATTATTGTGTTTGATGCAACTACGAATAACGCAATGTACGTATATATGTTCTCGATATTTTGTGAAAATTGAATGATTTTTTGATGTTTTAAAATAATCTTGCTTGCTGTGATAACGACAGGTTTTTGCGTAATTTTATTTCCTTTGGGAATAAATTCTTCCAACCAATGTTGCAGAACATCCATTTGACCGCCTACATGTATAATCTAAAAGAGAAGATTCAATTTTTAATAATAATAATTTTAGTTACACATGTAACTTAATTAAACCCTCAATAGTGTGTGTTTACACGAAAGAATAAAAATATCATATATTTATAAGTATAATTTTCGAAAATATATTTATTAGAATCTCTTATATAGATAACATATTCTATGAAACTTCTTTAACTTTGCAGAATAATGATTTTGAAATAAAAGTGTAGAATATTAGTATAGATACATTATTTAACGAAAGTAACAACACTAAATTTCGAATAATCTTTATTAGTACTATAAATTTTACGTTTTAACTTCTTACACAGTTACAACTTACCATAGCCAAAAATATGATATTTATAACACCAGACATCCAATTTGAAAAAATCAAGTGTATAAATTCTGTGATTAACACTAATCTATACATTCGTTGCGTATTAACACTGAAGGGAAGCTCTAATTTGTGTATAAGCGGCAGCTCGATGTTATCAGTAATATCGAAATCAGCAATAATCATTCCGAGGGAAGATACAGAAATACTAGTAATAGTCGCCGTGTGAAGGACGAACATTATATTAGTGATACGATCTGATATCTTTGCCTTGTCTGTCATCAAGCGCAGGCCGATATCATTTTCAGCGCAATCATTCCAGTCTTCCGTGATTAACATCATAGTCTCCACGAATTTTCTGGGGATTATTATTCGATCATGCTATCGAATATATATATAAGCTATCCCTTTTACCTCGCCAACTAAACCGTATCTTCAGAAATATATCATCTTCGACTCGCGCGGAAAACATTATTGACATCTCTGTTCTTTTGAGCGAAATTTTTTCTTACATCTTTCAGTGATTTTTATATTTTTTTTTCCAGAAACAAGTAATAATAACAAATTATATACGCGCTTATAGGTAATTATAAAAAAAACTATGTAACTCTTTAGTGCATGCGCTCAATACTACGACTTTTAATTTTAATAATAATTTATATCTTGATTAATACGTATATATGTCAACAATTAAATTATAAATAACAATAAAAAATGTTTTATTTAAATAACACTATATACTCAAATATACACTTACTGTTGGTTCAACCAAAACACAACGAGCTTAGTGATAAGTTTCCCGAAAGCTATAAAGCTGCATAAGCAATGTACCAAGTTAAAGAAGTTCTGCCCATTTAAATGCATCGAAAAATAAAGGCAGTGACTATATTCTATAAATCCTAACGTACAAATCCAAAATAATCTGGCTGTTAATTTAATTATTCCGTCTGAACTGATGCCATACCAAGGAAGCATAAGAAACACTTTACGATTAATCGTGCTCTTACGAGTCATAACGCTTTATTCCTCTGTGCGCTACGTTTGTTCAGCTAAACGCATTAGCGAATATTTAATAGAGAAAGAATTGTTAAGGGAGAATTTTCAAGATAGTAAAAGAATTTAACAATGTATCTTCCAACGATAGGACGATATATATTATTCGACACCCTACGTAAGGACTGATGAGTTGTGGGAGGTGTTCACGCAGACTCACCACTAGCAAATCGATCAATGAAAATTGCTCATGAAATATTTTCATTGTACGTGCAAGCCTCAAATACATACGTCATATTTCCTTGAAACTTTATAGAAAAAAATGAGGATATGTGAAATGTTCTTTGCCCGCCTGTGATACTCACAATGCAGCTGTTGCAGCTATTAAGTGCGTATATTAAACATATATTGTTTCATGTTAAGAGATACATGTATTGTCCGTTCTACGAGAGTATATAGTTAATTTTTGTGCATTATGGCATTTTATTTCCTCGAAATCGTCTACTGGCTTGTAAATTGACAATAATATTTCATAAGAAACAATTGATGACATGCGTTAGCGATGTAACTATTGATTTTATTGTGTAGTATTGTTTCGCGATAACTCATGGTTGTAACGTCACGTCGCAAATGACGATTCTTAAAACGTAAATAATGAATCTAACTTTGTGTAATGTTACGTATAATTCTGATTGTTTTCCTTTATATATTATATGAAATATATTTTTGTATAAAACAGATTAATTTTAATCAAAAAAAATTATTAATGTATTGTGTTTATTATTTTACTATATACTTAACGTGCAAAATAAGGTTTCTTGCCAGAGAAAAATGAAATATTTTATCATTTTGTCTCTATATTGGATAATGAATAAATTCTAGATATTTGTAATATTTACGTAAAAACTGATTTCGTTGTGATGTATTGTGATTTAAAAATAGATACGAATTAGTTTATTGTACTAAATTTATATTTTGAGAAATATAGTATGATTCAATGTAAATTCCTAGAATTGCTAATGTATATATAATTTCTTATGCAGCAAGCTAACATTATTTGTTATTATCCTGATGTTAAAATGATGTCTATAATGTTTTATTATACTTTTCTTATACTTTTGTTGTTAAAACACTCTTAATAAAGAAAAGTAGATGCCAGCTCATTGCATTGCTAATAATACCGATAGATATGATCCCGAAGCATTCATAATCTATAAAAATATTGTTTGTATTAGAAAGTAATATAAAAACAGAATATTGCTACAACAAATAGAGAATATTTCTATAATAAAAAGGTGTACTAATAAAAAAAAATATTATCTACAATAGTTCTAGTAAATAGTACATTTATTTTGTTTTCTTGGGATAGAGAGTTAACTATCAAAATTTTCTATTTTGCTTAAATCTTACACTTGTAAAAGATTCTAATGTGAGATCCATTATCTTGCCAGCTGTTAGCGTTAATTGTTTCTGTGATCGTAATATTACGAGTAACAAAATGCGACTATCTTTAGATTTCAAATTGTACCATGCACAATTGTACGTCGCAAATCCGATTTCTTTGCTCTGTGAAAGTAACAGTAACAAAGAGGTTTTGTATTATCACTTTTTACTACATTATGATATTACTACTAAAAGAATATTTAACACGATGCTATGTTTTATAAAAAATACATATAAAATTATGAGTACTTATACTATCATTAAAAATTTGATATTTATTCGAGTAATTACTTCTCACCACTGACCTTACTATTTAAATATTCTCCGGCGTAACAAAATATGAATGCCTCCAGATTTGTTGATGTGAAAAATAAAAGACATTTCATCATTTGCTCCACGATATCTGCTGTACCAATAGCCTGAGAAAATAAAGGAAATAGCATTAGGCATTATTTAATGATCGAATACGTAAAATTTAATTTTACGGAATATATAACATTTTTTCTTCACCCCTCGCAGTATAATTATTGTGCTTACGGTTACAATAAGAAAACCTAGAGAGCACATCAATATTGTGTTTGACGCGAATATCAATAATGCAATGAAGGTATACAAGCTCTCGATACATTCTGAAAATTGAATAATTTTTTGATGTTTGAAAATAATCTTGTTTGGTGCAATAACGACTGATTTTTGCTTATTTTCAATTCCTTTGGGAATAAATTCTGCCAGCCAACGTTGAAGAACATCCATTTGACCACCTACATGTATAATCTGAAAGAGAGAAGATTCAATTTTCAATTAAAATAACTTTAGCTACGCATATAAAATATTAAACTATCATAGTTTACATGAAAGAGTGAAAATATCATCAACTTAATATTAACATAAATATATTATTTAACGAAAGTAACAATACGAAGTTTCAAATTATCGTTATTATGATTGCAAATTTTAAGTTATCAATTCTTATACGGTTATAACTTACCATAGCCAAAAATATGGTATTTATAACACCAGATGCCAAATTTGTAAGAATCATGTGCATAAATTCTATAATTAACACTAATCTATACATTCGTTGCGTATTAACACTGAAGGGAAGCTCTAATTTGTTGATAAGCGGCAGCTCCATTTTATCTGTAATATCGACATCAGCGATAACAGTTCCCAGGCAATACGCAGTAATCGTCACTGTGTGAAGGATGAATATCATATTAGTGATACGATCTGATAACTTTGCCTTATCTGTCATCACGCGTATGCCAATATCATTCTCAGCGCAATCATTCCAGTCGTCCGTGATTAACGTCAAGGTCTCCACGAATTTTCTGTGGACGATTGTTCCTCGATCATGCTGTCGAATTCAAATAAAAGTCCTATTCATCGCGCCAAGTGAACCGTATCTTCAGAAATATATTATTTTCGACTCGGGCGGAAAACAATATTAACATCACTGCTTTTTTAACAAAATTTTTTGATACTTATTTCAGTAATTGTTGTTTTTTTTACATAATCAAATAATAATAACAAATTAAACGCACGCAAATAGGCAATTATAGAAGAAGCTATGTAATTTTTTGATGCGCGCGCGCAACTAATGTTATGACTCTTGATTTTAATAATGATTTATGTCTTGATTAATACGTGTATATATCAATAATTAAATTATAAATAAAAATAAAATAAAAATTATTTTACTTAAATAATATTACACACTTGCATATACACTTACTGTTGGTTCAACCAAAACGCAACGAGTTTAGTGATTACTTTCGCGTGTGCTAAGAAGCTGCATAAGCAATCTACCAAGTTAAAAAAGTTCTGTGCATTTAAATGCGTCGCAAAGTAAAGGCAATGACAAAATCCAATGAATCCTAATGTAAAAATCCAAAATAATCTGGCTATTACTATAATTATTCTGTCTGAACCGATACCACACCAAGGAAGCATAAGAAACACTATACGATTAATCGTGCTCTTACGAGTCATAATGCTTTATTTCTCTGTGCTCTCGGTTAGTTCAAGTAAAACGCATTAGAGAATATTTAATACAGTAAGAATTGTTAAGGGAGAATTTTTAAAAAAGTTAAAAAATTTAGAAATGAATCTCCCAAAGATAGGACAATGTATGGTATATCATAAGACACCCTGCATAAAGACTGATGAGATGTTGGAGGTGTTTAAGCAAGTTCACCGTTAGAATATCGACAAATGAAAGCTGCTCATAAAATATTTTTAAGGTACATGCAAGACTGAAATACATCCGTCATGTTTCTTTGAAATTTTATGAAAAAAAAATGAGGATAAATAAGATGTTATCGCCCACCTCTCTCGTACTGAAAATGCAGCTGTTGCTATTATGAAGTGCGTATGTTAAATATATAATGATACATGTGAAGAGATACATATAACGTCCGTCCTACTAGAAAATGTCGTTAATTTTTGTGTATCAAGGTATTATATTTCCTGGAAAATTGTCTACTGGCTAGTAAATGCATGATAATATTACATAAGAGAACAACTGATGGCAATGCCCATGCGTTGGCGAAGTAACTATTGATTTTATTGCTCAGTATTGTATCGCGCTAAATCGTGATGATAACGTCAAACGTCAAATGTCGATACTTAAAGTATAAATAATCTCAGGCTTTGTTTAATGTTATATATAACTGTAATTATTTTTTCCTATATACTGTATGGAGTATTTTTTGTATAATACAGATTAATTTTTATCGAAGCCTTTTTATTAAAATATGTGTGTATCGTCACTGTATACTTAATATGCAAAATACGATATTTTTGCAGAGAAAGTAGAAATATTTAATCATTTTGTCCCCAAATTGCACTATAAATAAATTCATGACTATTGTAATACTTACGTAAAACCTAATATTATTATGATGTAATTTAAATAATAAGATATGAGTTAGTTTGTCCTACTAAATTTATATTTCGAGAAATATACTATATTACTATGTGAATTCCTAGAATTGCTAATTTATAAATGATTCCCAAGATACTAAGATAATATTTTTTGTCATTCTTGATGTTAAAATGAACTCTTAAATGTCTTCTCGTAACACTTTTGTTATCATAACACTTTTTTAATAAAAAAGAGTCGACGATAATTTATTGCATTGCTAATAATACCGATAGGTATGATCCCGAAGCATTCATAATCTATAACAATGTTGTTTGTATTAGGAATTGATATTTAAATAGAATATTGCTACAATAAATAGAGAATAATTCTATAAAAAAAGGCGAACTTATAATAAATAATATTATCTAATAAATAGTACATATATATTGATTCTAAAGACAGAGTTAACTATCAAAAATTTCTATACTTCTCTTCTCTTACACTTGTAAAAGATTCTAATGTGAGATCCATTATCTTGCCAGCTGTTAGCGTTAATTGTTCCTGTGACCGTAATATTACGAGTAACAAAATGCGACTGTGTTTAGATTTCAAATTGTACCATGCACAATTGTACGTTGCAAATCCGATCTCTTTACTCTACAAAAAGAGACTCTATATAATATTACTTTTTTTTACTACAGTATAATATATCTACTATAAAAATATTTACTGTATGCCATGTTTTATAAATATATATATGTCTATTTTATAAATCTATGCCATGTTTTATAGATATGTATATAAGATTACAAGTATCTATGCTATCACTAATAATTTTGGTCCTTATTCCAGTAATTACTTCTCGTTACTGACCTTACTATTTAAATATTCTCCGCCGTAACAAAATATGAATGTCTCCATGTTTGTTATTGTGAAAAATAAAACACATTTCGACATCTGCTCCACAAAATCAGCAGTACCAATAGCCTGAGAAAATGAAGAAAATAGGTTTTTATGCATTATTTAAGGTTCGAGCAAAGCAAAATTTATTTTTTCAAAATATAGCAATTTCTCTTCCTCTCTCGCAGTGTGATTATTGTGCTTACAGTTACAATAAGAAAACCTAGAAAGCACATCATTATTGTGTTTGATGCAACTACGAATAACGCAATGTACGTATATATGTTCTCGATATTTTGTGAAAATTGAATGATTTTTTGATGTTTTAAAATAATCTTGCTTGCTGTGATAACGACAGGTTTTTGCGTAATTTTATTTCCTTTGGGAATAAATTCTTCCAACCAATGTTGCAGAACATCCATTTGACCGCCTACATGTATAATCTAAAAGAGAAGATTCAATTTTTAATAATAATAATTTTAGTTACACATGTAACTTAATTAAACCCTCAATAGTGTGTGTTTACACGAAAGAATAAAAATATCATATATTTATAAGTATAATTTTCGAAAATATATTTATTAGAATCTCTTATATAGATAACATATTCTATGAAACTTCTTTAACTTTGCAGAATAATGATTTTGAAATAAAAGTGTAGAATATTAGTATAGATACATTATTTAACGAAAGTAACAACACTAAATTTCGAATAATCTTTATTAGTACTATAAATTTTACGTTTTAACTTCTTACACAGTTACAACTTACCATAGCCAAAAATATGATATTTATAACACCAGACATCCAATTTGAAAAAATCAAGTGTATAAATTCTGTGATTAACACTAATCTATACATTCGTTGCGTATTAACACTGAAGGGAAGCTCTAATTTGTGTATAAGCGGCAGCTCGATGTTATCAGTAATATCGAAATCAGCAATAATCATTCCGAGGGAAGATACAGAAATACTAGTAATAGTCGCCGTGTGAAGGACGAACATTATATTAGTGATACGATCTGATATCTTTGCCTTGTCTGTCATCAAGCGCAGGCCGATATCATTTTCAGCGCAATCATTCCAGTCTTCCGTGATTAACATCATAGTCTCCACGAATTTTCTGGGGATTATTATTCGATCATGCTATCGAATATATATATAAGCTATCCCTTTTACCTCGCCAACTAAACCGTATCTTCAGAAATATATCATCTTCGACTCGCGCGGAAAACATTATTGACATCTCTGTTCTTTTGAGCGAAATTTTTTCTTACATCTTTCAGTGATTTTTATATTTTTTTTTCCAGAAACAAGTAATAATAACAAATTATATACGCGCTTATAGGTAATTATAAAAAAAACTATGTAACTCTTTAGTGCATGCGCTCAATACTACGACTTTTAATTTTAATAATAATTTATATCTTGATTAATACGTATATATGTCAACAATTAAATTATAAATAACAATAAAAAATGTTTTATTTAAATAACACTATATACTCAAATATACACTTACTGTTGGTTCAACCAAAACACAACGAGCTTAGTGATAAGTTTCCCGAAAGCTATAAAGCTGCATAAGCAATGTACCAAGTTAAAGAAGTTCTGCCCATTTAAATGCATCGAAAAATAAAGGCAGTGACTATATTCTATAAATCCTAACGTACAAATCCAAAATAATCTGGCTGTTAATTTAATTATTCCGTCTGAACTGATGCCATACCAAGGAAGCATAAGAAACACTTTACGATTAATCGTGCTCTTACGAGTCATAACGCTTTATTCCTCTGTGCGCTACGTTTGTTCAGCTAAACGCATTAGCGAATATTTAATAGAGAAAGAATTGTTAAGGGAGAATTTTCAAGATAGTAAAAGAATTTAACAATGTATCTTCCAACGATAGGACGATATATATTATTCGACACCCTACGTAAGGACTGATGAGTTGTGGGAGGTGTTCACGCAGACTCACCACTAGCAAATCGATCAATGAAAATTGCTCATGAAATATTTTCATTGTACGTGCAAGCCTCAAATACATACGTCATATTTCCTTGAAACTTTATAGAAAAAAATGAGGATATGTGAAATGTTCTTTGCCCGCCTGTGATACTCACAATGCAGCTGTTGCAGCTATTAAGTGCGTATATTAAACATATATTGTTTCATGTTAAGAGATACATGTATTGTCCGTTCTACGAGAGTATATAGTTAATTTTTGTGCATTATGGCATTTTATTTCCTCGAAATCGTCTACTGGCTTGTAAATTGACAATAATATTTCATAAGAAACAATTGATGACATGCGTTAGCGATGTAACTATTGATTTTATTGTGTAGTATTGTTTCGCGATAACTCATGGTTGTAACGTCACGTCGCAAATGACGATTCTTAAAACGTAAATAATGAATCTAACTTTGTGTAATGTTACGTATAATTCTGATTGTTTTCCTTTATATATTATATGAAATATATTTTTGTATAAAACAGATTAATTTTAATCAAAAAAAATTATTAATGTATTGTGTTTATTATTTTACTATATACTTAACGTGCAAAATAAGGTTTCTTGCCAGAGAAAAATGAAATATTTTATCATTTTGTCTCTATATTGGATAATGAATAAATTCTAGATATTTGTAATATTTACGTAAAAACTGATTTCGTTGTGATGTATTGTGATTTAAAAATAGATACGAATTAGTTTATTGTACTAAATTTATATTTTGAGAAATATAGTATGATTCAATGTAAATTCCTAGAATTGCTAATGTATATATAATTTCTTATGCAGCAAGCTAACATTATTTGTTATTATCCTGATGTTAAAATGATGTCTATAATGTTTTATTATACTTTTCTTATACTTTTGTTGTTAAAACACTCTTAATAAAGAAAAGTAGATGCCAGCTCATTGCATTGCTAATAATACCGATAGATATGATCCCGAAGCATTCATAATCTATAAAAATATTGTTTGTATTAGAAAGTAATATAAAAACAGAATATTGCTACAACAAATAGAGAATATTTCTATAATAAAAAGGTGTACTAATAAAAAAAAATATTATCTACAATAGTTCTAGTAAATAGTACATTTATTTTGTTTTCTTGGGATAGAGAGTTAACTATCAAAATTTTCTATTTTGCTTAAATCTTACACTTGTAAAAGATTCTAATGTGAGATCCATTATCTTGCCAGCTGTTAGCGTTAATTGTTTCTGTGATCGTAATATTACGAGTAACAAAATGCGACTATCTTTAGATTTCAAATTGTACCATGCACAATTGTACGTCGCAAATCCGATTTCTTTGCTCTGTGAAAGTAACAGTAACAAAGAGGTTTTGTATTATCACTTTTTACTACATTATGATATTACTACTAAAAGAATATTTAACACGATGCTATGTTTTATAAAAAATACATATAAAATTATGAGTACTTATACTATCATTAAAAATTTGATATTTATTCGAGTAATTACTTCTCACCACTGACCTTACTATTTAAATATTCTCCGGCGTAACAAAATATGAATGCCTCCAGATTTGTTGATGTGAAAAATAAAAGACATTTCATCATTTGCTCCACGATATCTGCTGTACCAATAGCCTGAGAAAATAAAGGAAATAGCATTAGGCATTATTTAATGATCGAATACGTAAAATTTAATTTTACGGAATATATAACATTTTTTCTTCACCCCTCGCAGTATAATTATTGTGCTTACGGTTACAATAAGAAAACCTAGAGAGCACATCAATATTGTGTTTGACGCGAATATCAATAATGCAATGAAGGTATACAAGCTCTCGATACATTCTGAAAATTGAATAATTTTTTGATGTTTGAAAATAATCTTGTTTGGTGCAATAACGACTGATTTTTGCTTATTTTCAATTCCTTTGGGAATAAATTCTGCCAGCCAACGTTGAAGAACATCCATTTGACCACCTACATGTATAATCTGAAAGAGAGAAGATTCAATTTTCAATTAAAATAACTTTAGCTACGCATATAAAATATTAAACTATCATAGTTTACATGAAAGAGTGAAAATATCATCAACTTAATATTAACATAAATATATTATTTAACGAAAGTAACAATACGAAGTTTCAAATTATCGTTATTATGATTGCAAATTTTAAGTTATCAATTCTTATACGGTTATAACTTACCATAGCCAAAAATATGGTATTTATAACACCAGATGCCAAATTTGTAAGAATCATGTGCATAAATTCTATAATTAACACTAATCTATACATTCGTTGCGTATTAACACTGAAGGGAAGCTCTAATTTGTTGATAAGCGGCAGCTCCATTTTATCTGTAATATCGACATCAGCGATAACAGTTCCCAGGCAATACGCAGTAATCGTCACTGTGTGAAGGATGAATATCATATTAGTGATACGATCTGATAACTTTGCCTTATCTGTCATCACGCGTATGCCAATATCATTCTCAGCGCAATCATTCCAGTCGTCCGTGATTAACGTCAAGGTCTCCACGAATTTTCTGTGGACGATTGTTCCTCGATCATGCTGTCGAATTCAAATAAAAGTCCTATTCATCGCGCCAAGTGAACCGTATCTTCAGAAATATATTATTTTCGACTCGGGCGGAAAACAATATTAACATCACTGCTTTTTTAACAAAATTTTTTGATACTTATTTCAGTAATTGTTGTTTTTTTTACATAATCAAATAATAATAACAAATTAAACGCACGCAAATAGGCAATTATAGAAGAAGCTATGTAATTTTTTGATGCGCGCGCGCAACTAATGTTATGACTCTTGATTTTAATAATGATTTATGTCTTGATTAATACGTGTATATATCAATAATTAAATTATAAATAAAAATAAAATAAAAATTATTTTACTTAAATAATATTACACACTTGCATATACACTTACTGTTGGTTCAACCAAAACGCAACGAGTTTAGTGATTACTTTCGCGTGTGCTAAGAAGCTGCATAAGCAATCTACCAAGTTAAAAAAGTTCTGTGCATTTAAATGCGTCGCAAAGTAAAGGCAATGACAAAATCCAATGAATCCTAATGTAAAAATCCAAAATAATCTGGCTATTACTATAATTATTCTGTCTGAACCGATACCACACCAAGGAAGCATAAGAAACACTATACGATTAATCGTGCTCTTACGAGTCATAATGCTTTATTTCTCTGTGCTCTCGGTTAGTTCAAGTAAAACGCATTAGAGAATATTTAATACAGTAAGAATTGTTAAGGGAGAATTTTTAAAAAAGTTAAAAAATTTAGAAATGAATCTCCCAAAGATAGGACAATGTATGGTATATCATAAGACACCCTGCATAAAGACTGATGAGATGTTGGAGGTGTTTAAGCAAGTTCACCGTTAGAATATCGACAAATGAAAGCTGCTCATAAAATATTTTTAAGGTACATGCAAGACTGAAATACATCCGTCATGTTTCTTTGAAATTTTATGAAAAAAAAATGAGGATAAATAAGATGTTATCGCCCACCTCTCTCGTACTGAAAATGCAGCTGTTGCTATTATGAAGTGCGTATGTTAAATATATAATGATACATGTGAAGAGATACATATAACGTCCGTCCTACTAGAAAATGTCGTTAATTTTTGTGTATCAAGGTATTATATTTCCTGGAAAATTGTCTACTGGCTAGTAAATGCATGATAATATTACATAAGAGAACAACTGATGGCAATGCCCATGCGTTGGCGAAGTAACTATTGATTTTATTGCTCAGTATTGTATCGCGCTAAATCGTGATGATAACGTCAAACGTCAAATGTCGATACTTAAAGTATAAATAATCTCAGGCTTTGTTTAATGTTATATATAACTGTAATTATTTTTTCCTATATACTGTATGGAGTATTTTTTGTATAATACAGATTAATTTTTATCGAAGCCTTTTTATTAAAATATGTGTGTATCGTCACTGTATACTTAATATGCAAAATACGATATTTTTGCAGAGAAAGTAGAAATATTTAATCATTTTGTCCCCAAATTGCACTATAAATAAATTCATGACTATTGTAATACTTACGTAAAACCTAATATTATTATGATGTAATTTAAATAATAAGATATGAGTTAGTTTGTCCTACTAAATTTATATTTCGAGAAATATACTATATTACTATGTGAATTCCTAGAATTGCTAATTTATAAATGATTCCCAAGATACTAAGATAATATTTTTTGTCATTCTTGATGTTAAAATGAACTCTTAAATGTCTTCTCGTAACACTTTTGTTATCATAACACTTTTTTAATAAAAAAGAGTCGACGATAATTTATTGCATTGCTAATAATACCGATAGGTATGATCCCGAAGCATTCATAATCTATAACAATGTTGTTTGTATTAGGAATTGATATTTAAATAGAATATTGCTACAATAAATAGAGAATAATTCTATAAAAAAAGGCGAACTTATAATAAATAATATTATCTAATAAATAGTACATATATATTGATTCTAAAGACAGAGTTAACTATCAAAAATTTCTATACTTCTCTTCTCTTACACTTGTAAAAGATTGTAATGTGAGATCCATTATCCTGCCAGCTGTTAGCGTTAATTGTTCCTGTGACCGTAATATTACGAGTAACAAAATGCGACTGTGTTTAGATTTCAAATTGTACCATGCACAATTGTACGTTGCAAATCCGATCTCTTTACTCTACAAAAAGAGACTCTATATAATATTACTTTTTTTTACTACAGTATAATATATCTACTATAAAAATATTTACTGTATGAAATGTTTTATAAATATATATATGTCTATTTTATAAATCTATGCCATGTTTTATAGATATGTATATAAGATTACAAGTATTTATGCTATCACTAATAATTTCGGTTCTTATTCCAGTAATTACTTCTTATTACTGACCTTACTATTTAAATATTCTCCGCCGTAACAAAATATGAATGCCTCCATGTTTGTTATTATGAAAAATAGAACAAATTTCGACATTTGCTTCATAAAATCAGCAGTACCAATAGCCTGAGAAAATAAAGAAAATAGGTCTTTATGCATTATTTAAGGATCGAGCAAAAGCAAAATTTATTTTTTCAGAATATAGCAATTTCTCTTCCTCTCTCACAGTGTGATTATTGTGCTTACAGTTACAATAAGAAAACCTAGAAAGCACATAATTATTGTGTTTGATGCAACTACGAATAACGCAATGTACGTATATATGCTCTCGATATTTTGTGAAAATTGAATGATTTTTTGATGTTTTAAAATAATCTTGCTTGCTGTGATAACGACAGATTTTTGTTTAATTTCATTTCCTTTGGGAATAAATTCTTCCAACCAATGTTGCAGAACATCCATTTGACCACCTACATGTATAATCTAAAATAGAAGATTCAATTTTTAATAATAATAATTTTAGCTACACATATAACTTAATTAAACTCTCAGTAGTGTGTGTTTAGACGAAAGAATAAAAATATCATATATTTATAAGTATAATTTTCGAAAATATATTTGTTAGAATTTCTTATATAGATAACATTCTATGAAACTTCTTTAACCTTGCAGAATAATGATTTTGAAATAAAAATGTATAATATTAGTATAGATACATTATTTAACGAAAGTAACAACACTAAATTTCAAATAATCGTTATTATTACTATAAATTTTACGTTTTAACTTCTTACACAGTTACAACTTACCATAGCCAAAAATATGATATTTATAACACCAGACATCCAATTTGAAAAAATCAAGTGTATAAATTCTGTGATTAACACTAATCTATACATTCGTTGCGTATTAACACTGAAGGGAAGCTCTAATTTGTGTAAAAGCGGCAGCTCGATGTTATCAGTTATATCGACATCAGCGATAATAATTCCGAGGGAATGTAGAGCAACAGTCACCGTGTGAAGGACGAAAATCATATTAGTGATACGATCTGATATCTTTGCCTTGTCTGTCATCACGCGCAGGCCGATATCATTCTCAGCGCAATCATTCCAGTCTTCCGTGATTAACATCATAGTCTCCACGAATTTTCTGGGGATGATTATTCGATCATGCTATCGAATATATATACAGTGGGTCAAAAAAGTATTTGCGCACTCAATTTTTTTGCAATAACTTTGTTCAAAGGAATAATACATTAATACCAATTATGCCTGTAGATAGTGTATTACATATGAAGACCATACATTGTTGAAGAATTCTCTATTATACGGCATAACAAAATGATGCAAAAAAATTGAAAATTTTCGTCCACAAAAAGTATTTGCACATGTGTGATTGCCGTAGTAAATGTAAGATTATTCGCTTCAAAGACACTACCGAGATCTATAACGTAAAGAGAGTTTGTTTACATGACTACTTCTAGCTTATCTACGAAGTTAGTCGATGTACACACTTTATAGAGAAAGTATGGTTCTTAAAAGTAGTAAGATATCTACATCCATGCGCGATAGATTTATTATGTTATGTAAAAGTGGTCAAAGTTATAAACAAATGGATAAAACAATGAGATTACAGTCTTCAACAGTGCGATACATCGTTAAAAAATATGAAGAGATTAAAAGTACTGAGAATGAACCGAGATCAGGACGGCCAAAGATACTTACGACTAGAGAGCGGCGCGATATTATAAGACAAGCATCGAAAAATCCTTCCGTAAGTGCTCAGAGTTTATCTGCAGGTATTGCTTCAATGTCAGGAAGGAATGTGTGTGCTCAAACTATCAGAAATGTTTTGCACTCGGCTCAACTTTACGGCAGAGTGGCAAGAAAGAAACCTTACATAAGTGACATAAATAGACGAAAGCGGTTGGAATTCGCCAAAACGTATTTAAGTAAGCCGATTGAGTTTCGGAGAAATATTATTTTCTCTGATGAAAGCAAGTTTAATATTTTTTGTTCTGATTCGAAGGATATATGTATGGAGGAAACCGAATACTGAGTTCCAAGAGAAGAATCTACAGTCGACTGTCAAACACGGTGGTGGAAACGTCATGATATGGGGTTGCATGGCGTATAATGGTGTTGGATATATAGCATTTATTAATCATATAATGAATGCAGAAAACTATATCGAGATGTTGCGAAGTAATTTATTAGAAAGTGCAATGAAACTGGATATACATGAGGCTTATCAGTTCTAGCAGGATAAAGATCCTAAACACATCGCTAGAAAAACGAAAGAATGTTTACTGTATAATGTTCCGCGACAATTAATTACGCCTCCACAGTCGCTAGACGTCAATCCCATTGAAAATCTGTGGCATCTGTTAGACTTACAAATAAGAAAAGAAAAATTTCTAACAAAAATGACTTGAAAAAAGAGCTTCTAGAAGAATGGTCTAAAATATCAACAGAAACTACAAAGAAATTGATAGAATCCATCCCAGAAGATTAGAAGCTATTATTGAAGCCAAAAGTATGCATACAAAATAATAATAACTTACTCAAAGATTAAGAAACTGAATTATTATAAGTTTACCATCACAATCACACATGTGCAAATACTCTTTGTGCATGAAAATTTTCATTTCTTTTGCATTATTTTATTATGCAGTGCGATAGAGAATTCTCTAACAACGTATCATCTCCATATGTAATACACTATCTAAAGGCACAGTTGGTATTAATATATTATTCCTTTGCACAAAGTTATTGCAAAATAATCGAGTGTGCAAATACTTTTTATACTCACTGTATAAAAGTCCCGTTCATCTCGCCAAGTAAACCGTATCTTCAGAAATATTATTATCTTCGACTCGCGCGGAAAACAATATTGACATCTCTGTTTCTTTGAGCGAAATTTTTTCTTACATATTTCAGTAATTTTTATGTCTTTTTTTCCAGAAACAAATAATAATAACAAATTATATGCGCGCTTATAAGTAATTATAGAAAAAACTAGGTAACTCTTTAGTTCGTGCGCACAATACTACGACTTTTAATTTTAATAATAATTTATATCTTGATTAATACGTATATATATCAACAATTAAATTATAAATAACAATAAAAAATGTTTTATTTAAATAACACTATATACTCTCATATACACTTACTGTTGGTTCAACCAAAACACAACGAGTTTAGTGATAAGTTTCGCGAAAGCTATGAAGCTGCATAAGCAATGTACCAAGTTAGAGAAGTTCTGCCCATTTAAATGCGTCGAAAAATAAAGGCAATGACAATATCCTATAAATCCTAACGTAAAAATCCAAAATAATCTGGCTGTTAACTTAATTATTCCGTCTGAACTGATGCCATACCAAGGAAGCAGAAAAAACACTTTACGATTAATCGTGCTCTTACGAGTCATAACGCTTTATTCCTCTGTGCGCTACGTTTGTTCAGCCAAACGCATTAGAGAATATTTAATAGAGAAAGAATTGTTAAGGGAGAATTTTCAAGAAAGTTAAAGAATTTAGAAATGTATCTTCCAACGATAGGACGATATCTATTATTGGACACCCTACGTAAAGACTGATAAGTTGTGGGAGGTGTTCAAGCAGACTCATCACTAGCAGATCGATCAATGAAAATTGCTCATGAAATATTTTTATTGTACGTGCAAGCCTCAAATACATCTGTCATATTTCCTTGAAACTTTATGGAAAAAAAATGAGGATATGTGAGATGTTCTTTGCCCGCCTGTGATACTCACATTGCAGCTGTTGCAGCTATTAAGATCGTACGTTAAATATGTAATGATTCATGTGAAGAGATACACGTATTGTCCGTTCTACGAGAGTATATAGTTAATTTTTGTGCATCATGGCATTTCATTTCCTCGAAATCGTCTACTGGCTAGTAAATTGACGATAATATTTCATAAGAAACAATTGATGACATGCGTTAGCGATGTAACTATTGATTTTATTGCGTAGTATTGTTTCACGATTACTCATGGTTGTAACGTCACGCGACAAATGACAATTCTTAAAACATAAATAATCAATCTAACTTTGTATAATGTTACGCATAATTCTAATTGTTTTCCTTTATATATTATATGAAATATATTTTTGTATAAAACAGATTAATTTTAATGTATCAAAAAAAATTATTAATGTATTGTGTTTATTATTTTACTATATACTTAACGTGCAAAATAAGGTTTCTTGCCAGAGAAAAATGAAATATTTTATCATTTTGTTACTATATAGGACAATATGAATAAATTTTTGATATTTATAATACTTACATAAAACCTGATATTATTATGTATGATGTGATATAAATAATAATTTTTTAGTTTATTCTACTAAATTTATATTTTAAGAAATGTACCATATTACAATGTGAATTCCTAGAATTGGTAATGTACAAATAATTCCCAAAGTGGTAAGATAATATTTTATGCCATTATGTTGTCTTGATGCTAAATGATCTGTGTCTTGTCATAACACTTTCTTTATCATAAAACTTTTTTAATAAAAAATAGTCGGCACTAATTTATTTCATTGCTAATAATACCGATAGGTATGATCCCGAAGCATTCATAATCTATAACAGTGTTGTTTGTATTAGAAATTGATATTTAAACAGAATATTGCTACAACAAATAGAGAATATTTCTATAATAAAAAGGTACATTTTGATAAAAAAGAATATTATCTAGTAAATAATACATCTATTGTTTTCTAGGGACAGAGTTAACTATCCAAATTTTCTCTTCTTTTTAAATCTTACATTTGTAAAAGAGTCTAATGTGAGATCCATTATTTTGCCAGCTGTTAGCGTTAATTGTTTCTGTGATCGTAATATTACTAGTAACAAAATGCGACTGTGTTTAGAATTCAAATTGTACCATGCACAATTGTACGTTGCAAATCCGATCTCAGTGCTCTACGAAAGTAAAAGAGACTATATATAATATTACATTGTTCGTTAAATTATAATATAACAAATATAAAAGTATTTACTTTATGCCATGTTTTATAGATATGCGTGTGTGTGTGTATATATATAATTCTGCTATCATTAATAATTTCGGTTTTTTTTGCAGTAATTACTTCTCATTACTGACCTTACTATTTAAATATTCTCCGCCGTAACAAAATATGAATGCCTCCAGGTTTGTTGATGTAAAAAATAAAACACATTTCGTCATTTGCTCCACAAAATCAGCAGTACCAATAGCCTGAGAAAATAAAGAAAATAACTTTATGCATTATTTAAGTTTCGAGAGTTATCAAAATATATTTTCAGATAATATAACAATTTCTCTTTCCCTTTCGCAGTGTGATTATTGAACTTACGGTTACGATAAGAAAACCTAGACAGCACATGGTTATTGTGTTTGTTACAAATATGAATAATGTAATGTATGTATATATGCTTTCGATATTTTGTGAAAATTGAATGATTTTTTGATGTTTCAAAATTATTTTGTTTGCTGTGATAACGACCGATTTTTGCTTATCTCCAATTTCTTTGGGAATGAATTCTGCCAGCAAACGTTGCAGAACATCCATTTGACCACCTACATGCATAATCTGAAAGAGAAGATTCAATTTTTAATTATAATAATTTTTGCTACCCATGTAAATTAATTAAACTCTCAAAAGTTTACACAAAAGAATAAAAATATATTTATAAGTATAATATTTTCGAAAATATATTTAATAAAATATATTATACAGATAACATATTCCATGAAACATCTTTTACCTTGCAGAATAATGATTTTGAATTTATTGTGTAGAATATTAGTATAGATATATTATTCAGCGAAAGTAACATGACGAAATTTCAAATAACTATTATTATTTCTATAAATTTTAAGTTTTAACTTCTTACACAGTTACAACTTACCATAGCCAAAAATATGATATTTATAATACCAGACACACAATTTGCAAACATCATGTGTATAAATTCTGTTATTAACACAAATCTATACATTCGTTGCGTACTAACCCTGAAGGGGAACTCTAATTTGTTCATAAGCGGCAGCTCGATTTTATCTGTAATATCAATATCAGCGATAATAATTACGAGGAAATATGGAGCTACAGCCATGATGTGAAGGATGAAAATCATATTAGTGATACGATCTGATATCTTTGCTTTGTCTGTCATCACGCGCATGCCGATATCATTCTCAGCGCAATCATTCCAGTCGTCCGTGATTAACATCATAATCTCCACGAATTTTCTGGGGACGATTATTCAATCATGCTGTCGAATTCATGTAAGAGTCCCATTTATCTCGCCAAGTAAACCGTGTCTTAAGAAATATATCATCTTCGAATCGTGCGCAAAACAATATTAACATCTCTGTTCTTTTGAGCTAAATTTTTTTCTTACATATTTCAGTAATTTTTGTTTTTTCCCAGAAACAAGTAATAATAACAAATTATATGCGCGCTTATAGGCAATTATAGAAAAGAATATGTAACTTCTTAGTGCGTGCGCGCAGTACTATGACTTTCGATTTTAATAATAATTTATATCTTTATTTAATATGTAGATATATAATTATGTGAATAATTAAAATAAAAATAATAATAAAAAATGTTTTATTTAAATAGCATTACAAACTCTCATATACACTTACTGTTGATTCAACCAAAACGCAACGAGTTTAGTAAAAAGTTTTGCGAATGCTGTGAAGCTGCTTAAGCAATCTACCAAGTTAAAGAAGTTCTGCCCATTTAAATGTGTTGCAAAATATAGGCAATGACAATATCCTGTAAATCCTAATGTAAAAATCCAAAATAATCTGGCTGTTAACTTAATTATTCCGTCTGAACTGATGCCACACCAAGGAAGCATAAGAAACACTTTACGATTAATCGTGCTCTTACGAGTCATAATGTTTATTTCTCTGTGCGCTCTGTTTGTTCAGGCAAGCGCATTGGAGAATATTTAACAGAGTAAGAGTTATTAAAGGAGAATTTTTAAAAAAGTTAAACAATTTAATACTGTATCTCCCAACTATTGGACAATGTGTACCATTGGACACTTTGCATAAGGACTGTGTTGTTGGAGGTGTTCAAGCAGACTCACCACTAGTAAATCGATCAATGAAAATTGCTCATGAAATATTTTTATTGTACATGCAAGCCTTAAATATATCCGTCATGTTTCCTTGAAACTTTATGGAAAAAAAATGAGGATATGTGAGATGTTCTTTGCCCGCCTGTGATACTCACAATGCAGCTGTTGCAGCTATTAAGTTCGTACGTTAAATATGTAATGATTCATGTGAAGAGATACACGTATCGTCCGTTCTACGAGAGTATATATTTAATTTTTGTGCACAATGGCATTACATTTTCTGGAAATCGTCTACTGGCTAGTAAATTGACGATAATATTTCATAAGAAACAACTAATGGCAGTGTCTATGCGTTGGCGATGTATTGATTTATTGCTTAGTATTGTATTGCGTTAGTTCGTGATGGTAACGTCACGCGGCACAATGCCAATTTTTTAAACATAAATAATCATTCTGACTTTTATTATACTTAATCGTGAAAGTTATTATATTTGTTCAATACCAAATTAAATTTTTTTCGTATTTAAAGGAGAAGTCTTTTTCATGCCCACTCTTTCATATAAAGTTACATATAATTCTAATATTTTTGCCTTATTTATTGTATGAAATATTTTTGTATAATACATATATTATTTCTATCATAAAAATTAATTAATGTACGTGTTTATTATTATTATTTTTTCACAGAAAATAATGAAGTATCTTCATTATTTCCCTATATATTGAACAATGAATAAACTTTTATATTTGTAATACTTACGTAAAATATGTTTTTATTATCATTTAATGTGATTTAAAAATAGATGCGAATTAGTTTATTGCAATAAATTTATATTTGGAGAAATATACTATGCTACAATGTAAATTCCTAGAATTGCTAATGTATATATATAATTAAGGTATCAATCTAACATTATATTTAATTATCCTGATGTTAAAATGATATCTATAATGAATTCTTATAACACTTTTGTTTTCAAAACACTCTTAATAAAAAAAAGTCGATGTCACCTCATTGCATTGCTAATAATACCGATAGATATGATCCCGAAGCATTCATAATCTAAAAAATATTGTTTGTATTAGGAATTAGTATATAAACAGAATCTTGCTACAACAAATAGAGAATATTTCTATAATAAAAAGGTGTACTAATAAAAAAGAATATTATGTAGTAAATAGTACATTTATATTGTTTTCTAGGGACAGAGTTAACTATCAAAACTTTATATTCTGCTTAAATCTTACACTTGTAAAAGATTCTAATGTGAGATCCATTATCTTGCCAGCTGTTAGTGTTAAATGTTTCTGTGATCGTAATAGAACTAGTAACAAAATGCGACTGTCTTTAGATTTCAAATTGTACCACGCACAATTGTACAATGCAAATCCGATCTCTTTGCTCTGTGAAAGTAATAGTAACAAAGAGATTTTATATTATCACTTTTTATTACATTATGATATTACTGTTAAAAGAATATTTAACACAAAGCCATGTTTTATAAAAAATGCATATAAAACTATGAGTATTTATACTATCATTAAAAATTTGATATTTGTTAGACTAATTACTTCCCATCACTGACCTTACTATTTAAATATTCTCCGGCGTAACAAAATATGAATGCCTCCAGATTGGTTGATGTGAAAAATAAAACACACTTCGTCATTTGCTCCACAAAATCAGCAGTACCAATAGCCTAAGAAAATAAAGAAAATAGCTCTTTATGCATTATTTAATGTTCGAGCAAAAACAAAATTTATTTTTACAGAATATAACAATTTCTCTTCCCCTCTCGCAGCGTGATTATTGTGCTTACGGTTACAATAAGAAAACCTAGAGAGCACATCAATATTGTGTTTGACGCGAATATCAATAACGCAATGTACGTATACAAGCACTCAATACTTTCAGAAAGATGAATAATTTTTTGATGTTTTAAAATAATCTTGTTTGCTGTAATAACGACAGATTTTTGCTTATCTTCAATTTCTTTCGGAATAAATTCTGACAACAAACGTTGCAGAACATCCATTTGACCACCTACATGTATAATCTAAAAAAAGATTCAATATTTATTAAAAATAATTTTATTTACACATGTAAAACACTTAAACTATCAATAGTTTACACAAAAAAGTGAAAATATCACCTTAAAAATATAATTTTCAAAAATTTATTTAATAAAATGTTTTATACTGAAAGCATACTTCAGGAAAATTTTTTAACTTTATAGAAAAATGATTTTGAAATTAAAAAACAGAATATTAGTATAGATACAATATCCAAGGAAAGTAACAACACAAAATTTCAAATAATCATTATTATTATCAAGTTATAACTCCTTACACAGTCACAACTTACCATAGCCAAAAATATGGCATATATAACACCAGATGCCCAATTTGTAAGAATCATGTGCATAAATTCTATGATTAACACTAATCTATACGTTCGCTGCGTATTAACATTGAAGGGAAGTTCTAATTTGTTGATAAGCGGCAGCTCGATTTTATCTGTAATATCGACATCAGTGATAACAGTTCCCAGGCCATACGCAGCTATTGTCGCCGTATGAAGGATGAATATCGTATTAGTGATACGATCTGATATCTTTGCCTTGTCTGTCATCACGCGCATGCCGTTATCATTCTTAGCGCAATCATTCCAGTCGTCCGTGATTAACGTCAAGGTCTCCACGAATTTTCTGTGGACGATTGTTCATTGATCATGCTGTCGAATTCAAATATAAGTCCTACCTATCGCGTCAAGTCAACCGTATCTTCAGAAATATATCGTCTTCGAATCGCGCGCGAAACAATATTGATATCTCTGATCTTTTGAGCGAAATCTTTTTGTACATATTTCAAAATATGTTTATGTTTTTTTACTAGATTCAAATAATAATAACAAATTAAATGCACACATATAGGCAATTACAGAAAAAGATGTTTAATTTTTTGGTACGTGGGCGCAAGCAGTTATATATGACATTTGATATAAAAAATAATATATATCTCGATTAATGCGTATATATATATAATCATATGTAAATAATAATAAAAAATTTTTTATTAAATAATATTACGTACACGCATATACACTTACTGTTGGTTCAACCAAAACACAACGAGATTAGCGATTACTTTCGCGTGTGCTAAAAAACTGCATAAGCAATCTACCAAGTTAAAAAAGTTCTGCACATTTAAATGCGTCGCAATGTAAAGGCAATGACAAAATCCAACAAATCCTAATGTAAGAGTCCAAAATAATCTGGCTATTAAAATAATTATTTTGTCTGAACCGATACCACACCAAGGAAGCATAAGAAACACTATACGGTTAATCGTGCTCTTACGAGTCATAACGCTTATTTCTCTGTGCACTCCGTTTGTTCAAACAAACGCATTAGAGAATATTTAATAGAGTATAAGAATTGTTAAGGGAAAATTTTTTAAAACGTTAAAAAATTAGAAATGTATCTCCCAATGATAGGGCAATGTATATCATAGGACACCCTGCATAAAGACTGATGGGATGTTGAAGGCGTATAAGCAAGTTCACCGTTAGAATATCGACAAATAAAAGTTGCTCATAAAATATTTTTAATATAAGTACAAGCCTCAAATACAGCAGTCATGTTTCCTTGAAACTTTATGGAAAAAAATGAGGATAAATAAGATGTTTTCGCCCACCTCTCTCGTACTGAAAATGTAACTGTTGCTGTTAGGTAGTGTGTATGTTAAATATATAATGATACATGTGAAGAGATACACGTATCGTCCGTCCTACTAGAAAATGTCGTTAATTTTTGTGCAACAGAGCATTACATTTCCTGGAAATTCTCTACTCGCTAGTAAAGGGAAGATAATATTTCCTAAACAACTTATGGCAATGCCTATGCGTTGGTGAAGTAACTATTGATTTTATTGCTTAGTATTGTATCGCGTTAATTCGTGACGGTAACCTCATGCAGCAAATGTTGATTCTTACAGCATAGGTATAATAATCACTCAGGCATTGTATAAAGATACATATAATTATAATTATTTTTTCCTTTATATTGTATGAAGTACTTTTTGTATGATATAGATAAATTTTTCTCGATAACTTTTTATTAAAATGTGTGCATATCTTCACTGTATACTTAGTATGCAAAATACGATATTATTGTAGAGAAAGATGAAAATAATTCATCATTTTGTCCCTAAATTGCACAATAAATAAATTCATGATCTTTGAAATACTTACTTAAAACCTGATATTATGATGATGTGACATAAATAAAAAGATACAAATTAGTTTATTCTACTAAATTTATATTTGAAGAAATGTACTACATTACAATGTGAATTACTAGAATTACTAATATATAAATAATTCCCAAGGTGGTAAGCTAACATTTTTTGTCATTATGTTGTCTTGATGCTAAATGACCTCTGTTTTGTCATAACACTTTCGTTACCATAGCACTCTTTTTATAAACAGACGACACTAATTTATTGCAATGCTAATAATACCGATAGGTACGATCCCGAAGCATTCATAATCTATAACAGTATTGTTTGTATTAGGAATTGATATTTAAACAGAAAATTGCTATAAAAAATAGAGAATATTTCTATAACATAAAGGAGCAGTGATAAAAAATAATATTATGTAGTGAGTAATACATATACGTTGTTTTCTAGGAACAGTGTTAAAAAACTATCAAAAATTTTTATTCTTTTTAAATCTTACACTTGTAAAAGTTTCTAATGTGAGATCCATTATCTTGCCAGCTGTTAGCGTTAAACGTTTCTGTGACCGTAATAGAACTAGTATCAAAATGCGACTATGTTTAGATTTCAAATTGTACCATGCACAATTGTACGTTGCAAATCCGATTTCATTGCTCTACGAAAGTAAAAGAAACTATATAAAATTACTTTGTTCATTAAATTATAATATAACTACTATAAAAGTATTTACTTTATGTCATATATTTTACAGATATGTATATAAAATGTGAGTATTTCTACTATTATTAATAATTTCGGTCTTTATTGCAGTAATTACTTCTCATCACTGACCTTGCTATTTAAATATTCTCCGCCGTAACAAAATATGAATGCCTCCAGGTTTGTTGATGTGAAAAATAAAATACATTTAGTCAGTTGCTCCACAAAATCAGCAGTACCAATAGCCTGAGGAAATAAAAAAAATAGTTTTATGTATTATATATTTAATGTTCGAGAGTAATCAAAATGTATTTTTAGGAAATATAACAATTTCTCTTCCCCTTTCGCAGTGTGATTATTGTACTTACAGTTACAACAAGAAAACCTAGACAGCACATCAGTATTGTGTTTGATGCAAATATGAATAACGCAATGTATGTATATATGCTTTCGACATTTTGCGAAAATTGAATAATTTTTTGATGTTTAAAAATAATCTTGCTTGCTGTGATAACGACAGATTTTTGCTTAATTTCATTTTTTTTTGGAATAAATTCTTCCAACCAATGTTGCAGAACCTCCATTTGACCACCTACATGTATAATCTGTGAAAGAAATAGTCCATTTTTTAATTAAATTAATTTTAGCTAAACATGTAAATTAATTCAACTCTCAATAGTTTACAAAAAGGAATAAAAATGAGTTCATTGTATTAATGTAATTTTAGAAAATATATTTAATAAAATATATTATACGGATAACATATTCTACGAAGCATCTTTGATCTTGCAGAATAATGATTTTGAAATCAAAGTGTAGAATATTAGTATAGATATATTATTCAACGAAAGTAACAACACTAAATTTCAAATAATCATTATTATTTCTATAAATTTTAAGTTTTAACTTCTTACACAGTTACAACTTACCATAGCCAAAAATATGATATTTATAACACAATGTATCCAAGTTGCGAAAATCAAGTGGATAAATTCTGTGATTAACACTAATCTATACATTCGTTGCGTATTAACACTGAAGGGAAGTTCTAATTTGTTGATATGCGGCAGCTCGACTTTATGTGTAATATCGATATCAGCAATAACAGTTCCAAAAGAATATGCAGCAATATCCAACGTGTAAAGGATGAAAATCATATTAGTGATACCATCTGATATCTTTGCCTTGTCTGTCATCACGCGCAGGCCGATGTCATTCTCAGCGCAATTATTCCAGTCGTCCGTGATTAACGTCATAGTCTCCACGAATTTTCTGGGGACGATTATTCGATCATGCTGTCGAATTCATATAAGAGTCCCATTCATCTCGCCAAGTGAACCGTATCTTCAGAAATATATAATTCTCGTATCGCGCGCAAAATAATATTGACATCTCTGTTTTTTTGAACGAAACTATTTTCTTACATATTACAGTAATTTTTGCTTTTTTTCAGGAACAAGTAATAATAACAAATTTGACGAGCGCTTGTAGGCAATTATACAAAAGACTTTGTAACTTTTTAGTACATGCGCGCAATACTACGACTTTTGATTTTAATAATAATTTAATAATAATAATTTTAATAATAATCTTGATTAATACATATATATGTCAATAATTAAATTATAAGTAACAATAAAAAATATTTTAATTAAATAACATTACACACTTCCATATACACTTACTGTTGGTTCAACCAAAACGCAACGAGTTTAACGATTACTTTCGCGAATGCTATAAAGCTGCATAAGCAATCTACCAAGTTAATGAAGTTCTGCCCATTTAAATGCGTCGCAAAATAAAGGCAATGACAATAACCTATAAATCCTAACGTAAAAATCCAAAATAATCTGGCTGTTAACTTAATTATTCCGTCTGAACTGATGCCACACCAAGGAAGCATAAGGAACACTGTACGGTTAACCGTGGTCTTACGAATCATAACGCTTTATTTCTCTGTGCACTCGATTTGTTGAAGCAAACGTATTAGAGAATATTTAGTAGAAAAAGAATTGTTAAGAGAGAATTTTCAAGAAAGTTAAAGAATTTAGAAATGTAACTTCCAACGATAGGACGATATATATGATATTATTGGACACCTTACGTAAAGGCTGATGAGTTGTGGGAGGTGTTTAAGCCGACTCACCACTAGCAAATCGATCAATGAAAATTGCTCATGAAATATTTTTATTGTATGTGCAAGCCTTAAATACATTCGTCGTATTCCCTTGAAACTGTATGGGAAAAAACGAAGATATGTGAGGTGTTCTTTTCCCGCCCGTGATACTCACAATGCAGCTGTTGCATCTATTAAGTTCATACGTTAAATATGTAATGATTCATGTGAAGAGATACGTATCGTCCGTTCTACGAGAGTATATATTTAATTTTTGTGCATTTCATTTCCTCGAAACCGTCTACTGGCTAGTAAATTGACGATAATATTTTATAAGAAACAATTAATGACATGCGTTAGCGATGTAACTATTGATTTTATTGCGTAGTATTGTTTCGCAATAACTCATGGTTGTAACGTCACGCGGCACAAATAAGGATTCTTAAAACATAAATAATCAATCTAATCTTGTATAATGTTACGTATAATTCTAATTGTTTTCCTTTATATATTATATGTAATATATTCTTGTATAAAATAGATTAATTTTTATAAAAAAAGTTATTAATGTATGTGTTTATTATTTTACTATATACTTAACGTGCAAAATAAGGCTCCCAGAGAAAAATGAAATATTTTATCATTTTGTTGCTATATTGTACAACGAATAAATTTTTGATATTTATAATACTTACATGAAAACCTGATATTATTATATATGATGTGATATAAATAAAAAGGTACGAATTAGTTTATTCTACTAAATTTATATTTGAAGAAATGTACCATATTACAATGTGAATTTCTAGAATTGGTAATATACTAATAATTTCCAAAGTGATATAATATATATATATATATATATATATATATAATGTTTTCTGCCATTATGTTGTCATGATGCTAAATGATGCTCTGTCTTCTCATAACACTTTCCTTATCATAAAACTTTTTGAATAAAAAATAATTGACACTAATTTATTGCATTGCTAATAATACCGATAAGTATGATCCCGAAGCATTCATAATCTATAACAGTGTTGTTTGTATTAGGAATTGATATTTAAACAGAATATTGTTACAACAAATAGAGAATATTTCTATAATAAAAAGGTGCATTTTGATAAAAAGGAATATTATCTAGTAAATAGTACATCTATATTCTTTTCTAGGAACAGAGTTAACTATGAAAAATTTTTATTCTTTTTAAAACTTACACTTGTAAAAGATTCTAATGTGAGATCCATTATCTTGCCAGCTGTTAGAGTTAAACATTTCTGTGATCGTAATATTACTAGTAACAAAATGCGACTGTGTTTAGATTTCAAATTGTACCATGCACAATTGTACGTTGCAAATCCGATCTCATTGCTCTACGACAGTAAAAAAGACTATATAATATTACTTTGTTCATTACTTTATAACATGTCCACTATAAAAGTATTTACTTTATGCCATGTTTTATAGATATGTATATAAAATGTGAGTATTTCTACTATTATTAATAATTTCGGTCTTTATTGCAGTAATTACTTCTCATCACTGACCTTACTATTTAAATATTCTCCGCCGTAACAAAATATGAATGCCTCCAGGTTTGTTAATGTGAAAAATAACACACATTTCGACAATTGTTCCACGATATCTGCAGTACCAATAGCCTGAGAAAATAAAGAAAATAGCATTAGGCATTATTTAATGTTCGAATACATATAATTTATTTTTACAGAAGATATAACAATTTTTCTTCCCCTCTCGCAGTATAATTATTATGCTTACTGTTACAATAAGAAAACCTAGAGAGCACATCAGTATTGTGTTTGACGCGAATATCAATAATGCAATGTAGGTATACAAGCTCTCGATACATTCTGAAAATTGAATAATTTTTTGATGTTTTAAAATAATCTTGTTTGGTGATATAACGACTGATTTTTGCTTATTTTCAATTCCTTTGGGAATAAATTCTGCCAACAAACGTTGAAGAACATCCATTTGACCACCTACATGTATAATCTGAAAGAAAAGGTACAATTTTTAATTAAACTAATTTTAGCTACACATGTAAATTAATTAATACTTTACACAAAAGAATAAAAATATCATAAATTTTTTGGAAGAACAAATTATTTCGGTTCGTTTTCCAAATGATGATCGCCTCCAAAGACGAGTCATTTTTTCGAGATGGAATTCGAAAATTTCCTGAGAATTGGGAAAAAGTAGTAGCCAGCGATGGAGAATACTTTAATTAATCTGTTTTTTCATATTGTTTTGAAATAAATGCATCTTTGAACACAAAAAACGGATCGAACTAATTTGTACACATAATATAAATATAATTTTCGAAAATTATTTAATAAAATATCATATACAGATAACATATTCCTTGAAACATCTTTTACCTTGCAGAATAATAATTTTGAAATTAAAGTATAGAATATTAGTATGGATACATTATTCAACGAAAGTAACAACACTATATTTCAAATAATGATCATTATTATTTCTATAAATTTTAAGTTTTAACTTCTTACACAGTTACAACTTACCATAGCAAAAAATATAATATTTATGACACCAGACACACAATTTGCAAAAATCATGAATATCAATTCTGTGATTAACACTAATCTATACATTCGTTGCGTATTAACACTGAAGGGAAGCTCTAATTTGTTGATATGCGGCAACTCGATTTTATCTGTAATATCGATATCAGCGATAAGAGTTCCGAAGGAATATGCAGCAATAGTCGCCGTGTGAAGGATGAAACTCATATTAGTGATACGATCTGATATCTTTGCCTTGTCTGTCATCACGCGCATGTCGATATCATTCTCAGCGCAATCATTCCAGTCGTCCGTGATTAACATCATAGTCTCCACGAATTTTCTGCGGACGATTATTCGATCATGCTGTCGAATTCATATAAGAGTCCCATTCATCTCGCCAAGTGAACCGTATGTTTAGAAATATATCATCTTCGAATCGCGCGCAAAACAGTATTGACATCTCTGTTCTTTTGAACGAAATTTTTTTCTTACATATTACAATAATTTTTGTTTTTTTCCAGAAACAGGTAATAATAACAAATTATATGCGCGCTTATAGGTAATTATACAAAAGGCTATGTAACTTTTTAGTGCATGCGCGCAATACTATGACTTTTGATTATAATAAAAATTTATATCTTGATTAATATGTATATATGTCAATAATTAAATTATAAATAACAATAAAAAATGTTTTATTTAAATAACATTACGCACTCTTATATATACTTACTGTTGGTTCAACCAAAACACAACGAGTTTTGTGATAAGTTTCGCGTAAGCTATGAAACTGCATAAGCAATCTACCAAGTTAAAAAAGTTCTGTGCATTTAAATGCGTCGAAAAATAAAGGCAATGACAAAATCCAATGAATCCTAATATAAAAATCCAAAATAATCTGGCTATTATGATAATTATTCTGTCTGAACCAATACCACACCAAGGAAGCATAAGAAACACTTTACGATTAATCGTGCTCTTACGAGTCATAACGCTTTATTTCTCTGAGCGCTAGGTTTGTTCAGGCAAACGCATTAGAGAATATTTAATACAGTAAGAATTATTAAAGGAGAATTTTTTAAAAGTTAAAGAATTTAATACTGAATCTCCCAACTATTGGACAATGTGTATCATTGGACACCTTGCATAAGGACTGATGTGTTGTTAGAGGTGTTCGAGCAGACTCACCACTAGCAAATCGATCAATGAAAATTGCTCATGAAATATTTTTATTGTACGTGCAAGCCTTAAATACATTCGTCGTATTCTCTTGAAACTTTATGAAAAAAAATGAAGATATGTGAGATGTTCTTTGCCGTCCTGTGATACTCACAATGCAGCTGTTGCAGCTATTAAGTTCGTACATTAAATATGTAATGAGAGATTCATGTGAAGAGATATGCGTATCGTCCGTTCTACGAGAATATATAGTTAATTTTTGCGCATCATGGCATTACATTTTCTGGAAATCGTCTACTGACTAGTAAATTGACGATAATATTTCATAAGAAACAACTAATGGCAGTGCCTATGCATTGGCGTTGTATTGATTTATTGCTTAGTATTGTATCGCGTTAGTTCGTGATGTCAACGTCACGCGGCCAATGCTAATTTTTGAAACATAAATAATCATTCTGACTTTTATTATACTTAATCGTGAAAGTGATTATATTTGTTTAATACCAGATTAAATTTTTTTCGTATTTAAAGGAATAGCCTTTTTCATGCCTATTCGCTCCTAAAAGTTACATATATAGTTATAATTATTTTACTCTAGATATTATATGAAATATATTTTCTAAATATAATACAGATTAATTTCTATCATAAAAATTTATTAATGTATGTGTTTATCATTACTATATACTTAAGTGCAAAATAAGATCTTTTCACAGAGGTAATGAAATATCATTCATTTTGTCCCTATATTGGACAATAAATAAATTTTTTTATTTGTAATACTTACGTAAAATCTGTTTTCATTATGATTTGATGTTTTCATTGTGATTTAAAAATAGATGCATATTAGTTTATTGTATTAAATTTATATTTGGAGAAATATACTTTTCTACAATGTAAATTCCTAATGTAAATTGCTAACGTATATGTAATTCCTAAAGCTAACATTATTTGTTATTATCCCGATGTTAAAATGATGTCTACAATGTTTTGTTATATCACTTTTGTTGTCAAAATACTCTTAATGAAAAAAAGTCGATCCTGCTCATTGCATTGCTAATAATACCGATAGGTATGATCCCGACGCATTCATAATCTATAACAGTGTTGTTTTGTATTAGGAATTGATATTTAAACAGAATATTGCTACAACAAATAAAGAATATTTCTATAATAAAAATATGCACTGATAATAAAGAATATTATCTAGTAAATAGTACATTGAATTGTTTTCTAGGGACAGAGTTAACTATCAAAAATATCTATTCTTTTAAATCTTACACTTGTGAAAGTTTCTAATTTGAGATCCATTATCTTGCCAGCTGTTAGCTTTAATTGTTCCTGTGATCGTAATATTACCAGTAACAAAATGCGACTGTGTTTAGATTTCAAATTGTACCATGCACAATTGTACGTTGCAAATCCGATATCTTTGCTCTACGAAAGTAAAAGAGACTTTATAATATTATTTTTTTATTACATTATAATATAACTACTATAAAAGCATTTACTATATACCATATTTTATAAATATGTATATATGTATATTTTATAACCTATGCCATGTTTTGTAGATATGTGTAAAGAAAAAGTAAAACTTATATGGTATTATCTTTATTCTAATTTTTGTTTGAACTTCTGGTTTTGAGTTGGTTATACCAAGTTGAATTCTAGTTTTAGAAATCCATGTAGCACTATTAATTAACAAATAAAATTAAAGTTGAAGGACTCTTTATATGAAAATAATAATTAAAACAAGGTAAAGGACAATGAGAGTCAATTCGTAAGTAAACAACAAAGCGATTATAACATTAAATCTATAATATGAATTTTTAAAAGAAAAATAATAATACAATGAAATACTTAGCCGCAAAAATTAGAATATCCGTCAATATGTAACAATATACAAAATCGCTCGATATAAAATTTCGTGACAAGTTTCGACTCTTGGTTTGAGTCCTCTTCAGACGTACAATAAAAATTCTTCATTTCAGCATTTACAATATAAGTAAACTGACAATTCGTTTTCGTTGTTACAGATACATTGTTTCAATATACGATTTTGTCATCCTATATGGTGTGTAACGAAGAAAGTAATCGAGGAGTCAGTAAGGGTTGTGTCTTAATGCTGAAATGAAGAATTTTTATTGTACGTCTGAAAAGGACTCAAACCAAGAGTCGAAACTTGTCACGAAATTTTATATCGAGCGATTTTGTATATTGTTACATATTGACGGATATTCTAATTTTTGCGGCTAAGTATTTCATTGTATTATTATTTTTCTTTTAAAAATTCATATTATAGATTTAATGTTATAATCGCTTTGTTGTTTACTTACGAATTGACTCTCATTGTCCTTTACCTTGTTTTAATTACTATTAATTAATTTCTACTAAAATAAAAAGTGAAACCTATATAAAGTTATAAGCATTCATGCTATCATTAATAATTTCCGTCTTTATTACAGTAATTACTTCTCATCACTGACCTTACTATTCAAATATTCTCCAGCGTAACAAAATATGAATGCCTCCAGGTTTACTAATGTGAAAAATAAAAAACATTTCGTCATTTGCACCCCGATATCAGCAGTACTTATAGCCTGAGAAAATTAAGAAAATAGCTTTATGCATTATTTATGGTTTGAGAATAATCAAAATGTATTTTTTTACAAAATATAGCAGTTTCTCTTCTTCTTTCGCAGTGTGATTATGGTGCTTACGGTTATAATAAGAAAACCTAGACAGCACATCAGTAATGTGTTTGATGCAAATATGAATAACGCTATGTACGTGAATATGCTTTCGATATTTTCTGAAAATTGAATAATTTTTTGATGTTTTAAAATAATCTTGCTAGTTGTGATAACGACAGATTTTTGCTTAATTTCATGTTTTTTGGAAATAAATTCTGCCAACCAATGTTGCAGAATGTCCATTTGACCACCTACATGTAAAATCTGAAAGAGGAGATTCAATTCTTAATTAAAATAATTTATCTACACATGCAAATTAATTAAAATCTCAATAGTTTATTCAAAAGAATAAAATAATAAATATATATATATAATTTTTGTGAAAATATATATTTAATAAAATCTCTTATACAGATAACATATTCCATGAAACTTCTTTAACTTTGCAGAATAATGATTTTGAAATTAAAGAAGAAAATATTAATATAGATATATTATTTAACGTAAGTAACAACACGGAATTTCGAATAATCATTAGTATTTCTATAAATTTTAAGTTATAACTTCTTACATAGTTACAACTTACCATAGCCAAAAATATGATATTTATAACACATTGTACCCAACTTGCAAAAATCGCGTGTATAAATTCTGTGATTAACACTAATCTATACATTCGTTGCGTACTAATACTGAAAGGAAGCTCTATTTTGGTGCTAAGCGGCAGCTCGATTTTATCTGTAATATCGACATCAGTGATAACATTTCTGAGGCAATATGCAGTAATCGTCGCCGTTCGAAGGATGAAAATCATATTAGCGATACGATCTGATATCTTTGCCTTGTCTGTCATCACGCGCAGGCCAATATCATTCTCAGCGCAATCATTCCAGTCGTCCGTGATTAACATCATAGTCTCCATGAATTTTCTGTGGACGATTATTCGATCAAGCTGTCGAATTTAAATGAGTCCCATTCATTTAGCTAAATGAACCGTATCTTCAAAAATATATCATCTTCGAATCGCGCCCAAAACAATATTGACATCACTGTTCTTTTAAAAGAAATTTTTTTCTTACACATTACACTAATTTTTGTTTTTTTTTCAGAAACAAGTAATAATAACAAATTATATGCGCGCTTATAGGCAATTATATAAAAGACTATGTAACTTTTTAGTGCATGCGCGCAATATTATGACTTTTCATTTTAATAACAATTTATATCTTGATTAATACGTATATATGTCAATAATTAAATTATAAATAACAATAAAAAATGTTTTATTTAAATAACGTTACACACTCTCATATACACTTACTGTTGGTTCAACCAAAACACAACGAGTTTAGTGATAAGTTTCGCGTAAGCTATGAAACTGCATAAGCAATCTATCAAGTTAAAAAAGTTCTGCGTATTTAAATGCGTCGAAAAGTAAAGGCAATGACAAAATTCAATAAATCCTAATGTAAGAATCCAAAATAATCTGGCTGTTAATTTAATTATTCTGTCTGAACTGATGCCACACCAAGGAAGCATAAGAAACACTGTACGATTAATCGTGCTTTTACGAGTCATAATGCTTTATTTCTCTGTCCGCACGGTTTGTTGAAGCAAACGCATAAGAGAATATTTAATAGAGTTAGAATTGTTCAGGGAGAATTTTTAAAAGAATTAAAGAATTTAATACTGTATCTCCCAACTGTAGGCCAATGCGTATCATTGGACACCCTGCATAAGGACTGATGTGTTGTGGGAGGTGTTCAAGCAGACTCACGACTATTAAATCGATCATTGAAAATTACTCAGGAAATATTTTTATTGTATGTGCAAGCCTTAAATACATTCGTCGTATTCCCTTGAAACTGTATGGAAAAAAATGAAGATATGTGAGATGTTCTTTTCCCGCCCGTGATACTCACAATGCAGCTGTTGCAGCTATTAAGTTCGTACGTTAAATATGTAATGAGAGATTCATTTGAAGAAATACGCGTATCGTCCGTTCTACGAGAGTATATAGTTAATTTTTGTTCAACACATGACATTACATTTTCTGGAAATCGTTTACTGACTAGTAAATTGACGATAATATTTCATAAGAAACAACTAATGGCAGTGCCTATAAGTTGACAATGTATTGATTTATTGCTTAGTATTGTATCGCATTAGTTCGTGATGGTAGCGTCACGCGGCAAATGCCAATTTTTTTAAACATAAATAATTATTCTGAGTTTTATTATACTTAGTCGATTAAGTGATTATATTTGTTTAATATCATATTAAATTTGTTTTCGTATTTAAAGAAAAAGGGTTTTTCATGCCAATTCTCTCCTATAAAATTACATATAATTCTAATTATTTTTCCTTATATATTTTATGAAATATTTTTGTATAATACATAGATTAATTTCTATTAAAAAAATTTAGTAATGTATGTGTTTGTTGTTACTATATACTTAACGTACAAAATAAGATTGTTTCGTAAAGAATAATTAAATATTTTATCATTTTGTCCCTATGTTGTACAATAAATAAATTTTTGATTTTGTAGTACTTACGTAAAATCTGTTTTCATTATGACATATTATTATTTAAAAAAGGATGCAAATTATATAATTATACTAAATTTATATTTGGAGAAATATACTGTATTACAATTTGAGAATTCCTAGAATTGCTAATATATAAATAATTCCCAAGGTAGTAAGATAATATTTTTTGTCATTATGTTGTCTTGATGCTAAATGATCTCTGACTTGTCATAACACTTTCGTTATCATAACACCTTCTTAATAAAAATAAGACGACGCTAATTTATTGCATTGCTAATAATACCGATAGGTATGATCCCGAAGAATTCATAATCTATAACAGTTTTGTTTGTATTAGGGGAATTGATATTTAAACATATATTGATATAACAAATATAGAAAATATTTCTATTATAAAAAGGTTCAGTGATAAAAAATAATATTATCTAGTGAGTAATACATATATGTTTTTTTCTAGGAACAGAGTTAACTATCAAAAATTTTTATTATTTTTAAATCTTACACTTGTAAAAGATTGTAATGTGAGATCCATTATCTTGCCAGCTGTTAACGTTAATTGTTCCTGTGACCGTAATATTACGAGTAACAAAATGCGACTGTGCTTAGATTTCAAATTGTACCATGCACAATTGTACGTTGCAAATCCGATCTCTTTGCTCTACAAAAGTAAAAGAGGCTCTATATAATATTACTTTTTTTTACTACATTATAATGTAACTAATATAAAAGTATTTACTGTATGCCATGTTTTAAAAAACAATATATATATGTATATTTTATAACTCTATGGCATGTTTTATAAATATGTATATAAATTATAAGTATATATTTATGCTATCATTAATAATTTCGATCTTTATTGCAGTAATTACTTCTCATTACTGACCTTACTATTTAAATATTCTCCGCCGTAACAAAATATGAATGCCTCCATGTTTGTTATTATGAAAAATAAAACACATTTCGTCATTTGCTCCACAAAATCAGCACTACCAATAGCCTGAAAAAATAAAGAAAATTTGTCTTTATGCATTAGTTAAGGGTCGATCAATTGCAAATTTTATTTTTTCAGAATATAGCAATTTCTCTTCCTCTCTCGCAGTGTGATTATTGTGCTTACAGTTACAATAAGAAAACCTAGAGTGCACATTAGTATTGTGTTTGATGCAACTATAAATAACGCAATGTAGGTATATATGCTTTCGATAATTTGAGAAAATTGAATGATTTTTTGATGTTTCAAAATAATCTTATTTGCTGTGATAACGACAGATTTTTTCTTATTTTCAATTTCATTGGGAGTAAATTCTGCCAAGAAACGTTGCAGAACATCCATTTGACCACCTGTATGTATAACCTGAAAGAGAAGATTCAATTTTTAATTGTCTTAATTTTAGCTACACATGTAAATTAATTAAACTCTTAATAATTAATTTACAAAAAGAATAAAAATATCATAAATATATAAGTATAATTTCTTATAAGTATAATTTTCGATAATATATTTATTAAAATCTCTTATACAGATAACCTATTCTATGAAACTTCTTTAAGCTTGCAGAATAATGATTTTGAAATTAACGAAGAGAATATTAATATATATATATTATTTAACGAAAGTAACAACACTAAATTTCAAATAATCATTATTATTATTATATAAATTTTAAGTTAAAACTTCTTACATTATTACAACTCACCATAGCCAAAAATATGATGTTTATAACTCCAGACACCCAATTTGTAAAAATCATGTGTATAAATTCTATGATTAACACTAATCTATACGTTCGTTGCGTATTAACACTGAAGGGAAGCTCTAATTTGTTGATAAGCGGCAGCTCGATTTTGTCTGTAATATCGACATCAGCGATAACAGTTCCGAGGGCATATGCAGTATTAGTCACCGTGTGAAGGATGAAAATCATATTAGTGATACGATCTGATATCTTTGCCTTGTCTGTCATCACGCGCATGTCAATATCATTCTCAGCGCAGTCATTCCAGTCGTCTGTGATTAACATCATAGTCTCCACGAATTTTCTGTGGACGATTATTCGATCATGCAGTCGAATTCAAATAAGAATCCCATTCATCTCGCGAAGTAAACCGTATCTTCAGAAATATATCATTTTCGACTCGCGCGCAAAACAATATTGACGTCTTTGTTCTTTTGAGTTAAATTTTTTCTTGCGTATTTCAGTAATTTTTATGTTTTTTTTCCAGAAACAAGTAATAATAACAAATTATATGTGCGCTTATAGGCAATAATAGAAAAGACTATGTAACTTATTAATTCGTGCGCGCAATACTATGACTTTTGATTTTAATGATAATTTATATCTTGAATAATACGTAAATATGTCAATGATTAAATAACATTAAAAAATGTTTTATTTAAATAAAATTACACACTCTCTCATATACACTTACTGTTGGTTCAACCAAAACGCAACAAGTTTAACGATTACTTTCGCGAATGCTATGAAACTGCATAAGCAATCTACCAAGTTAAAAAAGTTCTGCCCATTTAAATGCGTCGAAATATATAGCCAATGACAATATTGTGTAAATCCTAACGTAAAAATCCAAAATAATCTGGCTGTTAGCTTAATTATTCCGTCTGAACTAATGCCACACCAAGGAAGCAGAAGAAACACTTTACGATTAATCGTGCTCTTACGAGTCATAACGCTTTATTTCTCTGTGCGCTAAGTTTGTTCAGGCAAACGCATTAGAGAATATTTAACAGAGTAAGAATTATTAAAGGAGAATTTTTAAAAAAGTTAAAGAATTTAATATTGTATCTCTCAACTATTGGACAATGTGTATCATTGGACACCTTGCATAAGGACTGATGTGTTGTTAGAGGTGTTCGAGCAGACTCACCACTAGCAAATCGATCAATGAAAATTGCTCATGAAATATTTTTATTGTACGTGCAAGCCTTAAATACATTCGTCGTATTCCCTTGAAACTGTATGGAAAAAAATGAAGATATGTGAGATGTTCTTTTCCCGCCCGTGATACTCACAATGCAGCTGTTGCAGCTATTAAGTTCGTACGTTAAATATGTGATGAGAGATTCATGTGAAGAGATACACGTATCGTCCGTTCTACGAGAGTATATAGTTTATTTTTGTGCATCATGGCATTAAATTTTCTGGAAATCGTTTACTGACTAGTAAATTGACGATAATATTTCATAAGAAACAACTAATGGCAGTGCCTATGCGTATGGCGTTGTATTGATTTATTGCTTAGTATTGTATCGCGTTAGTTCGTGAAGGTAACGTCATGCAGCCAATGCCAATTTTTTAAACATAAATAATTATTCTGATTTTTAGTATACTTAATCAAGAAAGTGATTATATTTGTTTAACAGATTAAATTTGTTTTCTCTTCGTATTTAAAGGGAAAGGCTTTTTCATATTCTCTCCTATAAAGTAACATATAGTTATAATTATTTTTCCCTATATATTTTATGAAATATTGTTGTACAAAGATTAATTTCTATCAAAAAGTTTATTAATGTATGTGTTTGTTGTTACTATATACTTAACGTGCAAAATAAGATTTTTTCTCAGAGGATAATGAAATTTATCATTTTGTACTTATATTGTAATACAATGAATAAATATTTGATATTTGTAATACTTACGTAAAATCTGATTTCATTATGACATATTATAATTTAAAAAAAGATGCGAATTAGTTTTATTGTACTAAATTTATATTTGGAGAAATATACTATATTACATTGTGAATTCCTAGCATTGCTAATGTTTAAATAATTCTCAAGTTATTAAGTTAACATTATTTGTCATTATCTTGATGTTAAAATGACCTGTTTAATGTATTGTTATAATACTTCTGTTGTCATAAGACTTTTTTTTGTTAAAGAAAATCCGACGCTAGTTTATTGCATTGCTAATAATACCGATAGATATGATCCTGAAGCATTCATGATCTAAAAAAATATTGTATTTTTGTATTAGAAAATTCAAATTTATTTTTAATAATATTAAAGAATACTTTTTATCGTAAAGAAGCAATTTCGATGTATATATCTTACACTTGTAAAAGATTGTAAAGATAGGTCTATCATCTTTCCAGCTGTAAGCGTTAGTGGCTTTTGTGATCTTAGTATAATAAATAGTAGGACGCGACTGTCTTTATATTTCATATTGTACCATGTAGAGCTGTATGCCGCAAAACCAATTTCTTTACTCTATTAAGATAGAAATAATAGTCAAATTTTTAATATTTTGTTAAACCTTTTCTAACAGCTTTTTTAATCATATACAGTATATTTGTAGTTATTTATTAACATTTATAATATATATTAATATTTTTTAATAAATTTTAATGCTGACCTTGTTTTTCAGATGTTCTCCAGCATAACAAAACATATATGCTTCGAGGTTCGTTATGAAATAGAATAAAAAAGATTTTACTAATTGCTCTGACGCGTTAGAGCTGCCGATTGCCTGTGATTGTACAACAATGACGTGAGGAAAATTGTTAAATGCAAACTAATATAAATTGTACTAGTATTACTAGTAACATACAAATATATTATTAGGTATGTAATAACATATGTTACTTAATAAAAAATAAATATAATTAATAAAGATATAATTTAAATATGTAAAGTAAATTTAAATATATTTATTAATTGATTAGTTAGTATTTTATATTGTATTATTTGCACTTATATATTAAGAAATACTATGAGTTCATATTTAATAATCTTACCGTTACGACAAGAAAAGCTAGCAAACAAATCATTATTGAGTTTGACACAAATAGCACCAACGCAATGTACGTAAACAGACTTTCGATATATTCCGATAAACGAATAATCTTCTTATGCTTATAAATAATTTTAGTCGTTGCCATGGTGACCGATTCATCTTTGCTTTCATCTTTAGAACATACAAGATGCGTTAACCAGTAACGCACAATATCGATTTGGCCAGCTGTATGAAAGGTCTGAAAATAAAGATCTCATTGTCTATGGAATTAATTACAATCCGTAACTACACGGAAAGAATTACATCTTAAAATTTACCCTGAAAATATGGTAATCGTGGGACAATATTATATTTTGAAGAATTTTGATGTAAATCTTTCACATTCATTAATAAAACCACAATAAAATATAAAATAAGTATGATAAATTTTACTGAAGTGCATGGTAAAAATCTTTAAATTTATTGTATTGTACCATAATTACTATATTTTCAGGGTAAATTTTAAGAAATCCTTCTCTCCGTGTAGTTGCTCAAATTGCAAGGATGGATATTGTACAGAATAATATTATCAAAATTCACGGAGATAGGTATAGTAATTTAGATCATATAATTTATTTTAATTTTTGTATCTATCATGTGCATCGCTTTTAAGTAGCATATAATATAGTTATAAATGAAATTATAAAATATTATTTAAATTATATTTTTCGACCTTGAATATTATTTGTACAATCACAACTTACTAGAATTATTAATAAAGAATTCATTGCACCAGATGACCAGGACCACATCATCAAAAAAAAGAATTCTATTATTAAAATACATCTATATGTGCGTTGCGTATTTATGTCAAAAGGAACTTCTATCTGAGTGAAGAAGCGTAACTCCGTGGTCGCGTTATCGGTGACGTCGGTATTCGCCAGGATGACACCGATGCCATGGCCAGAAACTGTCATTGTATGAAGAATGAGTATTAAATTTGTAATACGTTCCGACGTTTTCGCTTTGCTTGCTGTCTTACGCAAACTGATATCGTTATTAGCGCAATCACTCCAATCCTCTCGCATTATTGTCAAGACTTCGATGAATTTTCTATGAATGGTGGTGTTCGCCGATCATATTGTCGATCTTAAAGCAATCTTAGTTTTTGTGCTGTGACCATGTTTTAGATATTATTCCTGAACGTAATATATGTAAACCAACCTTTCACGTATTCCAATCAGTCAAAATATGATCGAATACTTAAAAAATTTTTTTTTAATTTTGCATATATACATATTACTTACCGTTGATTCAACCAAAACACAAGGCACTTAAAAAGCATTTTGGAATGTGCTATAACAACAGGCAGCATGTCCATGTATTCCCAAAGTGTGGCAGAATGCATATGTATCATAAAATAACGGTAGTGACAGTACTGAATAATTATCACTGAAACGATGAATAATGTTCTCGAAAATAGAGCACATGATGCGCCCGGCCAAACACCGCTCAAAGTGAGTAAAAATTTTGCCGTACGATTAAGCGGATTCTGACGATCCATAATTTTCTATACGAAAAAAAAACGATTTTTTAGTAAAAATATTAAAAAATTTAGTTAGATATACAAATTTGAAAATGATTTTGTTAGATCATTAAAATAAATATGTAGGAAACTTTAATATAATGAGCAATATTATAAGGAACTTCGATATTCTGACAATAAGCTTAAACATATCCTACATAATTATTCTGACAGTTCAACAAACTTATTTTCAGATGTGTATTAAGCTGAATTTGTACATACTTTAAAACCGTTCTTTCCGTATAACTCTTCTTACTCTTGTCTGTATGAATAAGTTTGTCGAAATATGTGACAGATAACAAAATAAAAAATTCCGGTAAGACAAAAGAAATATGCTTCAATCAAATGTGTATCTATCTTTGTTCAATGAAATATAGTTTATATTTTTATGGAAACTATATACATCACAGAATATCTACCCGAGACTGAGAGGTAGAAAGAAAAGTCTAAAACATCATTTAATAGATATATCCCTCAGCGCAACTGATCAATAAATTGTATTTATTAAATATTTTTATCATACTGTGTGCACAGATCGTAAAAGTATCTGCTATAGTCTTTTTTCTCAAATTTGTTGCAAGATACGAGAAAAACAAAGAGAATTACTTTCTCTATACTACCGATAATATAACTGCAAATTGTCTACACTTTAAATATGCAATGACTCGTGCGGTGGTAGATAAATTGATTATGTGTCTATAGTCAGTCAGTCTGTGAATCTTCAGGAAAATTTTAAAATCTAGAGACTAAAAATTGAAAGGAAGGAGAGCTCCCACGTGAACGAAATGTTATTTGCAATAATTAAAAGCTTTATATGAGAATTTGTGTGTTATTAGCAATATTCATGTTTTAACAAAATAATAGTAATATTACAAATACATAAAGTTTTTAAATCACGGATGTACAAATAGGTGTAAAAAATTTATCACAACCTAAATAAATTAAAACTATATTCGTATTTATACAAAAAGAATGTATATGTTGTTATAATATCTGACGTATTATTACAAATTACGTATATATATTATAAATATGATAATTTTACAGATAATCAAATAAAATATATTTTACTATTTATTCAAAATTTATTATGTACTATAAGTATAAAAAAATATATTTTTTAGTGTCAAGATAAAATGTTTACAGATAAAACTTACAGATCTATACAAATTTATCAAGTATTGTTTACTGTATGTATAATATATTTATATTGTGTTTTTCGTGAATTTCGTTGCGCGAGAAGAAAAAAAAAGGATATTTTTTCTCAGTATCAGTGCACCCCTCGCCCTGATGAAGTAAACGGCATAGTTCACGAAACGTTGGCATTAATAATGAAGAAACACACGGCGATAACCCACAAACCTTCTAGTATAATTTTTCCCTCTTTTGAATACTAGTAGCATACCACGAATTGTATGTTTTAAATATGCAATGATTCATGCGTAGGCAGATATAACAATGATGCCTAATGACCAATCGTGAGCAATGACCCTTCAAGAAAATTCTAAAATTTATAAAGGGGAACGAATCGATAGGAATAAAAATTATAAAGTGCGACACTACGGAAATTTACATTATTTTACTTATTAGAATTTCAGCAAATAATAATTTCATTCTTTACATAGTATAGTGTTTACGATATTTCTTAACTGTAGATATATCGATAACTTAAAAAAATAAAAAGCTTTACGATTATTTTGTACTATATATTTGAAAAAAAAAAACGTTATATTACAATGTGTGTTTTTATAACTAGTGAATTACAAATAATTTGAATTTTCTATAGTTACTTAAAAGTTGTCGATTTGTTTATTGCATCGCCAGCAGCATCGATAAATATGAACCCGAAGCATTCATGATCTAAAACAATATTATCACTTTTGTCTTAGAAATTTATTTCTTTAATTAGAATAAATATTCTTATGTTATAATTCTTTATACACATATAATATACTTCTTTTGTCATGTATATTTTTTATGTTTAAAGATAAAAAATTTACATATAAATCTTACGCTTGTAAAAGCTTGCAAAGAGAGATCCATCATCTTTCCTACCGTAAGTGTCAATTGTTTTTGCGACCTCAATATGATAAATAACAGGATTCGACTTTCTGTAGATTTTAAATCGTACCATTCACAGTTGTACGCCGCGAGCCCAATTTCTTTACTCTATGAAATTGAAAATGATGAATTTTTAATATTCATAGTATCTTTTACACAATATTTTGCGAGAAAAAAATAATTATCTACTTTTATTATCGTTGTGTGAATATTATCTTGTCACTAACCTTGTTATTCAGATATTCTCCAGCATAACAAAATATAAACGCTTCGAGATTCGTTATAGTATAGAATAGAATTGATTTCATTATTTGTTCTAGCGCGTTGGGGCTGCCGATTGCCTGCAAAATTGTATAAAAATAATATACGAGTTATTAAAAATACAGACCTCTCAACACACAATATGATATAAAATATAAAATACAAATTAAATATAACAATGACAATTTAAATGTATAATATACAATATAAATAATGATATGCAATATAAAAAATAAATTAATATTCAATAATATTAAATTATTAGAATTAAAATTACTATTGGAAGCATTGCAATAGTTGTGTTCAATAGTATTTACTCACTGTTACAATAACGAAACCTAACGAACATATCATTATTGTGTTTGACACAAACTGAAGCAACGCAATATATGAATAAAGTATTTCAATGTTTCTTGAAAAACTGATAATTTTTTGATGTTTTTGAATAATTTTACTCGTAGTCACAGTTATTGATTTATGTTTGTCCTCGTTCCTACGAGGCACAAGCTGCATTAGCCAGTGACGCATAATCTCGATTTGGCCAGCGGTATGTAAGATCTCAAAATAAAAAATACAAATTTGAAAATAAGAATACCTTAGTACAAAACAAAAAAAGTATCTACAGAATGTTTCAGAATCTCTAACACCAAATTTAGAGGATCTTATCGAAAGAAAATCAATTTTTGTTTAGGAATTTGTTCTCCAACAGTTTTAAGGAACCACGTGACTTTGATTACATTTCTGTTAAAAAAAAAAAAGTAAAGGCAGCGCGCGCGCAAATGTAGGCTAGTATTGCCAGACGTCATACGCAATGCTTTAACAATCGATTGCGTGTCTTACAACCGGCCGAACAAGAACATGTAATTCTTGTATCAAAGAATGCAAATTTCTTAACGAGAACTGATTCTTTAGGTGAGATCTATCATTGCTTATTTTTTCTCTTAAATAATAAACTAAGTAAACGCATAATCATTGATTAAATAATATTGTTATAAAATAATTACAAATAACATTTTTTATAAGTCATTCTAATTTTTGCATTTTTTACGCGTTGTTTTAAATTTATCATTTTAATTAGATACAGTTTGCATCGATAAAGAATTTTTAACTTACCAATGTTAATAATAAAGAGTTTGTTATACCAGCCGCCCATCCGCAAAGGATCATAAGTAAAAATTCCGTGATTAAAACGGTTCTGTATGTAAATTGTGTGTTTATACTGAAAGGAATTTCTACCTTATTGACTAAAGGTAGTTCTTTCGTAGAGTCAGTGACATCAACATCAGCCAAAACGATACCAATGCAATATGCAACAACTGTCGTCGTATGAAGGGTGATGATCGCATTTGTAATACGATCCGATATTTTCGCCTTGCGTGTTGTCTCACGTATACTAATGTCACTATTAGCGCAATCATTCCAATCTTCTGCCATCACTGTCAAGATTTCGACGAATTTTCTGTGGATAATTAGTTTTATTAATCGTATTATTCGCAAAATAATCTTAATTGTCGTCATATAAATATTTAGATGTTTTAAAGATTTGTTATATTTAGATGTGTGTGTGTATGTGTAAACACTATCAATGCTTTTTATTTATCAACAATTTTTGTTTAAATTATTACTATATTGAGTATAACTATACATATTGATATTACGAAGAAAGAAATATCCAATTATATTTTTTAATTAAAACGCTTTAAGATATTTTTTATTTGAAGCTGATCAAATTATTATGAGATGCAATGTTTTAAAAAGAATGTTTTGTATGACTACATAATACTATTTACGATTCTACTTTTAAAGGAAAAAAATTTATACAAATAAATTTTCTATAAAATTGTGATTTTGAAGTAATATATTTTTTTGTTACAGCTTTTACCTAAGTCATTATAGTGACATCAATCATAATATTTTTTTATCGAATGTTTTCAACATTATATATAAATTAAATAATATTACTTACCGCTGATTTAACCAAAACACAAGGAACTTAATAATGATTTTGGAATACGCTAGAAAACTGGATAAACAGTCCATTAAATCCAATATTTCGGCAGAATATACATGTGTCAGAAAATAACGGTAATGGCAAAATAGGGTAACGATCAACGAAACAATCCAAAATATTCTACAAAGTAGAATATACGATGCGCCCGGCCAAATACCACATAAAATGAGCATAAATTTCAACGTGCGGTTAAGTGTACTTTTACGAGTCATAATTTTTTATTTTTCTTTATTCTCCGTTGTGCACAGAATCGAATCCATCAAGGTGCGTACAACAGAACATAAAACTTCAGATAGATAAAAGAAATATACTCTGATAAAACGCATGCGTTTCTACGTATTATAGAATACTTGTATAAAGAAAACTAGGAGCTTCTAAGAAATCAGTAGATTCAACCTTCGGCAATTGATCGTAATTGGAGTTGCTCATTAAATATTTTTATCGTGCCGAGTGCATAGACTGCGAATATATTTCGTTGTGGTTTTTCATTTACTTGAGAAATGGAAAGATAGATGAGATCTTTTTTTTCCCTCTCTACTCTATACGTTTGTACTACAATCATGAATTGTTCACTTTAAATATATAACGATATGTGCAGACGTAGATACGGTGATGTATATGTCCGATGATCAATCGTGACCACGGAGCTTCAGGAAAGTTTTATTCTTTAAAGAATGAACAACTAGCAACTATCTGCTATACCACAAAATTTTACATTGACTTGCATATAATAGCGAAAAAGTGGTTTTGTGTTATAGAAATATAGGTATTGAGAAAATATAATTAGGATTAACAAAACGGATTTTTATCTGAAAATGTATGTGAACTACATATATATGTCAATCAGAATTTACGTATTATAAATAAATATTCAAACAGACTAATTGTTATACAGTAGTTAACAACATTGTATTAAAACTTACCATATTATATTTTTTGTAAATAATTTTAACGTTATTCTTTTATAACAAGAAGTGTATATATTGTATATCTAATTATTTAACTACTTTATTTAATATTTTTTCCATAAATGCAAAATCTGTGTAAAACTAAACATGGAAAACACAAAAGTCGCATCAGATTATTTATATTTGTTATTAATTTAGTTTTGGTTATTGACTAAAAATGTTATCGATATGACATATAATATAATATAATTATTTTACAATTCTTAGGAAATAGGAATCTAAGATATTTTGATAACACACATAAAAAAATGACTGATTTTATATTCTTTTGCAGATTACTACGATTTTAGAATATCTAAATTATACTACTATTCAGGCCATAAAAATATATATGTATTGCTACTACTGTATGCATTTCTATTACTAGTGAAGATATATCTACATAATATATGCTTCACGACTATTATATAAAAATCTTCAAATATGCGATGTTATTGCATAGCCAGCAATACTGACAAATATGATCCCGATGCTTTCATGATCTATAATAAAGTATGAACCTTTTGTATTAGAAATTAATATTTTAGAAGATTATAATTTTGTCACCAAAAGAAAAAAATGCGTTTTAAATATTGCTATAATAAGTAATTTGCAAACTTATAATGGATTGGCAGAAAAAAATTACTTAGACGAAAAGTAAATTTTATATAGAAAGTATCTTGATACAAATATTATGTATACAATTATTGTCCAAAATTATTTTGTGTGTTACGTATAAATCTTACACTTGTAAAAGATTCTAAGGAGAGATCCATTATTTTTCCAACTGTAAGTGTCAATTGCTTTTGTGCTCTTAATATCACGAATATTAAATTACGGCTGTTTTTAGGTTTCATTTCGTACCAGGCAGAATTGTACGCCGCATTTCCGATAGCTTTACTCTAGAAAGTTGGAAATCGTTAAAAGAGATTGCCCTAATATATATTATTATAATTTGTTTTTCCAACAGTCTCAAAATAATCGTTATTGATTATTGTCACCATTATTTTCCTGTGTCTAACCTTGTTTTTTAAATATTCTCCTGCGTAGCAAAATATAAATGCTTCGAGATTCGTCACGGTGTAAAATAAAAGTGATCGCACTATGTGCTCCGTTGCATCGGGACTGCCAATTGCCTGCAATATTAAAGTAACAATTATTAAATGCGTTCTAAAATTATAAGTAGACTTCTACGTCACTCTAACAAGTTGCAAAAAGTTATTTTGCAACAATAATTCACATTCAATTATTTAAAATTTAGTATTCATTTTATTATGCGTAATACTGAATGTTTTCACTCGCCGTTACAATAAGAAATCCTAAAGAACAAATGAGCACAGTGTTTGATGTAAATTGCACTAACGCGATGTATGTATATAAATCCTCGATGTATTCCGAAAAGTTAATGATTCTTTGATGCTTGCGAATAATTCTATTCGTCGTGACGGCGACAGACTCGGATCCTTCATTTCCTTGTGGTACAAGTTCATTTAACCAACAACGCAAAATATCCATCTGACCACCTACATGTAAAGTCTAGAAATAAAAATTATACATTGTGTTTATCAATCGAAGCTCAAATTAATGCATTAAACAGCGAAAAAAAAATTGTTTAAAGACGATATTGATTAGCAATTATCAATATGTTACTTATGACAAGTATATCTCGCACGCGTTGCAAGTTGCAACTTACCAAAGTTAAGAGCAATGCGTTCAATAAACCCGTTCCACAGCCGGACATGATGAGATGCACGAATTGCATGGTCAGGAGCATTTTATACATGCGTTTTGTGTTTATGTTGACAGGAAGCTCCACCTTTAATAGAAGAGGTAGTTCGGATTGCTCAGTGACGTCGACGTCGGCCAATAGAACACCAATACTGTACGCAACAATGGTTAACGTGTGAAGAGTGAACATCGCATTAGTGATACGATTTGCTAATTTAGCTTTGCATGCCGTTTCGCGCATATTGATGTTACTGCCAGCGCAATCGTTCCAGTCTTCTGCCATCATCGTCAAGATCTCAAAGAATTTTCTACGAATTATTGACTTGATTATTTTGCCGGCTATGGGAGAAATATAAGGCACAGAAGCTTATGTATTTAAAGAAGTATATTGTATAAAGTATTATTATATTATCGTATAAAGTATAATTGTATAAACGTATTTTTATTTACGTATTTATAATTTCTTTAAATGATATTCTAATTTTCTAATCTCTTTTTATTTTAGAGCCGAATATAAAATGTGTACAAAAATTCTGTGCGCTTATTGTTAGAAATTAAAAAAAAAATATTTGTGGGTTATTAATATTTATTTATTTATTTTTATCTGTATATTAATTATGATAAATACAGGAAATAATGACAGAAAAAGAAACGAAATTAACTTTGAGTAATACATATGCAAATTATTTATTTTATAGCATTTGTACTTACCTTTCATTCAGCCAGAATATAATCAACTTAATTGTGAATTTTACTTGCGTTAGGAAACTACTGAAACAGTCCATCAAGTCAAAAAGATCGTTGGAATGCAAATGCAATAAAAGATAACGGCAGTGACAAATTTCATCTATTGCTAATGCGATAATCCAATACGCCCTGCAGATTATAATACACGTTGTGCCTGGCCATATACCACACAGAGTAAGCATTAATTTTAACGTACGATTAATTGTGCTTTTACGTGTCATAATTCCTTATTTCTTTCCGCTGTTGTTTTTACGCGAGGAAAACATCAGTTTATATATAGGACAAACGCTCTTTTAGGGAGGTAAAAGAATTACTTTCTCTATTTTTCTCTCTTTGTGATACAATATTTCCTACTCAGTATTTTCCAATGAGAACTCGATGTATGTTCTAGAATAACTTTATAAAGACTGGGAGGTCCTATGAGATCATCAAATGGGCGCTCTCTACCATGATCGGCCAATGAGAGTATCTCATTAAATATTTTCATCATGCCACACGCAGTCCTCGCTCTCGCATACACTTATACCGTAGCTTTTCACAACATCGATATAAGAAGAGGGAGAATACGTAGGAGGGTCATTTCTCCTTCTCTTGGGTGCCGGTAATGTAATCGCCATGTATTATCCAATTTAAATATGCAATGATCGTGCAGCATGAACGCGACGACGTACGCATCTGATGGTCAGTCGCACTTCAGCGTACACTTCGAAAAAGATTTGAAATTTATGCAACAAAGCAGCAAAAAGACAGCAAGAAACTCAAGTTTAGTGTTAATAATATATAAATATTTTTGATAGCGCAAAGCAGTTTATAGCGTATCTAAGTGCGCTATGGTGTTTGATAAGAGTGTATAGACCGCATAGGTACCATATTTAGTACAATATAGTGTTTCATATATACAAAAGTATGTTTAAAGGATTAGCACTATAGGTGCATCTTCTAAATAGAAACCATATATGAGAGAGTATAAAATTTGTCTCACACTAATGAAAAAAATCATGATTTCTGTGTTACAGTTTTCAATATACAGTTAATAATTATACTCTATGTTGGTTTAAAAATATATAATTAAAAAATATTTATTACATATATATTTTTCTATATTTATATATACATATATTATGTCTCAATTTTTCTAATTAAAAAAGTCGATCGTTATTTGATCATTTTTGTTACTTCAGGCGACTGTCACTTATGAAATTACATGATGGATACTACGGCATTTATTTCATTGCCAGAAGTACGGACAAATACGATCCCGAAGCCTTCATAATCTACAACAATGTTACTCCTATCAGTGATAAAATATATGTGCATTATTATCAGACATATCATTGTTTTATTTTAAAAGTAACACAACTCAGAAATGTGATTTTTGAATTATTATAAATAAGTTAAATAAACATTATGCTATTATTTGTTAAAAGTAAAGTCTAAAATTTAATTCATAAAAAGGTCATCAAAATTGTTATAATTCAAAAAGGGTGGATTTTTAAGGGTTGCGAAACGAAAATAACAAAAATGAAATTTAACCAGTCAAAAACATGCACTCTTTTTACCGATATGATTTAATAATTTTTTGTCAGGTCAAAAATATTTGTTTTTTGTAAAACTTAATTTATTGTTGTGTTACTTTTAAAATAAGAAAACAATATGTCTGTACTCGTACATATAAAAAGTTGATATATGTAGCACAAAAGTCTCTACCTGAACATTGTAATATAATATTATAATATTATTCACTGATAGATAACAAAAATATTGGTAACTATTTTTTATTATACACAAAAAATTAAGAGAAATTCTTTAAATCATTATATATCTTACATTTGTAAAGCATTCTAAAGAGAGAACTGTCATCTTGCCCGCCGTAAGCTTCAATTGCCTTTGAGATCTTAAAATTATAAATAATAGGACACGACTATCCTTAGTTTTCATATCGTACCAAGCAGAATTGTATGCTGCATTTCCGATTGCTTTGCTCTATGAAGATAGAAATATTAAAAATAGTAATTCTACAATATTTTTCTCTATAATATTATTATTATTACCACAAGCATTAGATTGTTTATATCCTTTCATTGCAATCGCAATAATCTTACGTTGCTAACCTTATTGCTTAGATATTCTCCAGCGAAACAAAATATAAATGCTTCGAGATTCGTTACAGCGTAAAATAAAAGAGACCTGATTATTTGTTCAGTGGCATCAGGACTGCCGATTGCCTGCAATGTGAGGTAGAATGAAAATAAAAGTATTCAACACATGGAAAGTTATTTCAACATCTCTCTCTCTCTCTTTTTCTCGCATTATTTAGTTTATTATAATATAAATCTTTATTTATAATAAATTAAATAATGCGATATAATAAATATTCAACAAAGATCACTATAAAAAATTAACTAATGCAATTAATTCTAAGGTGGAATACGTACTTTTATATTTAAAATTTAAATAACTTTACTCACAGTTACAATAAGAAATGCTAATGAGCAAATCATCACTATATTTGACGCGAATTGAAGCAAAGCGATATATGAATAGAGATTTTCAACGTTCTCTGACAGATTGATAATCTTTTGATGCTTTCGAATGATCTTTGTCATGACAGTGACGAATGAATCACGCTTGTTCTCGATGTTTTTGGATCCAACTTGCGTCAACCAGCAAAGCAGAATGTTCATTTGACTGCCCACGTGTAGAGTCTACAAATAAAGACTCTGTTATTTAGGACAATGTGATTACAGTTATTTGTTTTATTTTTAAATCATAAAAGTATTGTTATGAAAAATGTGAACATAATAAGCTGTACGAGAGCGAATAAAACCTGATGAATATTTAATTCTCTTTATCCTAATATTTATGCAAATAATTTACAGTTGGATATTAATTACAAATATAATTATGCTTTGCTTTATGATACTTGCTTATGTAGGTGCAGGTTACCAGAGTTAGAAACAGAGCGTTGAATAAACCAGCTCCCCAACTGCACACCATCACGAAAACGAACTGCGCAGCTAATACCAGACTGTACTTGCGTTGCGTGTCTATAACGAAGGGATATTCCATTTTCATCATGAGAGGGAGTTCAGCCGTTCGATCGGTGACGTCGGCATCGGCCAGAAGGATACCAATGACATATGCAAACGCGGCGATTGTATGAAGAATAATTAATCCATTACAAATGCGACTTGATAGTTTTGCTTTGCCTGCCGTTTCGCGTAATGCAACGCCGCCGTTATCACAATCATTCCAGTCTTCCGCCATCGTTGTCAAGATTTCTACGAATTTTCTATAAACAATTGAATATTTCAGAACGTTGCAGCATAATTTCACATTATTTTCTTACAAAATTTTAATTATTTAATTGATTATTAATTGTCGCTTACCGTTGTTTCAACGAGAAAATAATGAGCTTAACGGTTAGTTTTACATGCGCCAAAAAGCTACTCAAACAATCCATCAAATCGAAAAGATTATCCAAATGAAAATGCGTTACAAAATACGAGTAGTGGAAGAATTGATCAATTGCTAGCGTAATCATCCAAAACACTCTATAGAATATGACGCATGATATTCCTGGCCAGACACCAAACATAGTGAGCATAAGTTCTACCGTGCGATTGATTGTACGTTTACTCCTCATAATTTCGTGTTTTTCTCTGTAATTGTCTATAAGTCAGTGCGTCAAAATCTAGAGATACTTTCAAACTATAAGAAACATGTGGTATGCTGGCTAAAATTATATTCTCCTCGACTTGACGTACGTTGTAGAAAATTTGCATGAAGACTGGAGTTCTAGAAACGAGTATCGTGAAGCAAACAGCACCCTTCGGCGATTGACCAATAGCGGTTGCTCATTAAATATTTTTATCATATGCGTGCACATCACGAAGAAGCAATCTCTTATAATTTAAAAAAAAAAAGGGAATAGGCAGTGTTGTCTAACGTTCTGTTCAATGCAGACGATGCATTCGTGAATAATTTGCATAAATATGTAATGATATGTAGTGATCTATACGATGTATATACCTCTGTTGGCAAAATGCGATCTTTGGAAAAGTTTTAAGATCTAAAGGGCAGAAAAAAGATTCAAGAGGAAAATATAAAGAAATTGATCAAGTAATTATTACAGCACGAAATAACGAATTTAGTCATAAAGTATTAACTTCTCACAACAGTCACCTTTAAAGAAAAAAAACTTGTCTGAGGATATTTTTCATGTAAAACAGTTACTGCGCATTCGCAACTTATTTGCTTTAATAATTCAGGGTGCAGTATGAAATATGACGGATTGTAGACGCGAATGCACATTAAAATAAAACTTGCTCTAAAGTCTCGGTAAAATTAAAAATATAAAAGTATAATTAATTAAGAAAAAAAAATAAAATTATTAAGTATTATAAATATGAATATTACTCATACAATTCTTTGATCTTCGTATAATATATCTCTCTCAGGTATGTAAAGAGAATTAAATATATATCAATCTTATTATCTACGATTAATATAGTGAATTAATTCGAATTATTGATTTGTACGCACATTCATGTGCGCGAATCATTCAAATAATAAAAATAAGACAATATTACAGTGATACAGTCACAACGAAATACAATTTTTATTCAATTCGTGCACATTCTTTATATATAATAATCAGATTTAACAATTATAAATTACTATTATGATTAAGCACTCGTATCATTGTTGTCAATAATATACTGCTAGCATAACTGATATGTAAGATGCTGAAGCTTTTACAATCTATAACAATATTATACGTTTTTGTCACTAGATTGATTCATGAAAATGTAGACAATGTAAAAGATGCATATGAAATATTAATTATTATAAAAACTGTAGCAGTATAAATAATAGGCGTGGAATTGTCAATACCATATTATATATTTTTAAGAAGAAATTCTAATTTTTACAATATAAAAATATTTAAAAAATATTCTTACGCTGACGTATCGTTCGAGAGAAAGGTCCATAAATTTCCCAACTGTAATCGTCAACTGATTCTGCGATTTCATTATCAAAAACAAGATAATCCGGCTCTGTTGAAATCTGCATTGATACCAATGGGAATCGTACGCAGCGTTTCCGATTGCTCTACTCTATGCACCAGAGGATTAAAAAACAACATAAAATTAACAATTTATTTATTAATAATTAAATGCATTATATTCACGTTAATATTAACCTTAGCGCTTAAATATTCTCCAGCAAAACAAAACATGAATACCTCAAAATTCATAATAAAGTAAAATCCAAGTGACTTTATTATAATTGTAGCAGCATTAGGCCTTCCAATTGACTTAAGAATATTAAAAATAATACTTGTAATATAAAATAATATATTATAGTATATATATATAAAATAGTGATATTATAATAATTAATAATAAGTCGTCAACATAAGTAAAGTTATATAAATTAAAGTAAAGTTAAATGAATTACCTGTAAATTTTTCATAAAAATTTCTTTCTTTGAACTATTACTTTTAACAATAATCCAGTAAGCAACAAATATTTTGATACATTCTAGCAACATTTTGTTAAGTTGCTAAAATGTTTCATAATATTTTTTCTTACTAGGTACACTCATCATAATCACTTACCGTAACCAATACAAAACCGATGCAACATATGATCAAACTATCGGACACGAATAGAATCAACGCAATATCGGAATATAAATTTTCGATGTTTTTTGAAAAGGTAATAATGCTCTGATGTTTTTTAATTATTTTTCTCATTATTGTTAGATTCAGCCCACGTCCGTTTTCTTCTGAAACGATTTCTGTGAACCATTTAACGAGAATTTCGATTTGGCCAGCTAAATGTAATACCTAAAATATTTAGAAGTGCGATTTTATGTTAATATTTTATATATAGTATAATCGCAGTAATATTATATATGATTCAAGAGAATTGCGTTACATTAGTTACAATATAACAATTAAAAAATTTTAAAACATTTCAAAACGATTTCAACTTACCAAGACAACGAGAAGAACGTTTAACATAACAACAGTGTAGCCACATAGCACTGTGATAAAAAATTGTATAACTAATATCAGTCCGTAAACAAATCGTGTACTACTATTGAATGGGAAGTCCATCGTTAGAATAAGCGGTCGCATAGATATGTCGGTTTCTTCTAGATTATTTGTACCAAAATTGAAAGCGCTAGAGCTGTATAACGTTATTGCTATTGAAAAGATACCGAAGACGATTTTAGCGAAATTATGCGATAGAATAGCTTTGTTTGTTCTCACACGTCTATTAAAATCGGCACTGCTATTTTTGTTCCAGTCCATCTCCATCATAGTCAATAATTTATCAAATGTTCTATGTGAACAATTTTACCAATTATTACAATGTAATAGTAAAAAAATATTGTATTAATTTTTTTTTTCTAGAGCTACTACATTTGCAGGAATTTGTATAACATTGTTATACAAAGCATAAATAATATGTAAGTGAGTGTGTGTGTGTGCGCGTATGTGTGTATGTGTGTAATTATAATAAACATAGTGCCTCACACACACATTATGAAAATATTATTAATATCTTTCTAACATTTTTAAATTATAGCTGTTCGTGTCTTACCGTTGATTGAACCAGAAAATGACGAGTTTAGAAGAAAATTGGCTAAAACTCAAGGTTGTACTTAAAACATCCATCAAATCAGAAAGATCGACCGCATGGAAGTGCAAAATAATAAATCGATATTGCAAAGATTGAGTAACTACGAGTACAATCGTCCAAAACAGTCTGCAAAATAGAATGTACGATGAATTTGGCCAGATACCAAATATGCGAAGCGGAATTTCTACGATTCCGTTGACAGTGCTTGTAAGTGTTTGCTTCATACTCCTTTCGTTTTTAACTTTTTATATTAATTTATTGTGTTCTCATCTTTTTTTACAAAAACATGTATATAATTTGTGTTACTGAAGAACCTGATGTTACTAAATCGTACAAAGCTAATCAATCATACGATGTGTAAAACTTAGCGTCTCGGTACGAATTGAAAATCTTAAGAGAAAGCGAAATAAAAGAACACATTTTGGTTTCCTCATAGTCATTAAATATTTGCGTCTGCACGTTTAAATTATATGTACAATTGCTTTTCCTGTTACTCTTAATAACACTTGTAAGAAAAAAAATAAGAGAGAATATCCCTTGAACAATAACCTTACGGACTGATGCAAGAGTGAGCGATTTGCTTTAAAAATTCAAGCAAACATAAATAAGCAACACTCAAACGCACACGTGAATATTAAATTTATAACGGAGATTATAAGAAAAAAATTTCAACTTGTGTGAAAATTGTATATTCGAAGAAAACCAACAGCATCGATCGTAGTCACGGTTATACGTTCTCACGCTTTAAGATATGAGAAAACAAGAAAAAAGAAAACAGAAGAAAAAGAAATTTACAACTCAGGCGAATCTTCACCATCCCTCTCTTTGTTTGTCGCTTGGTATAACGCAGTAAAAAAATAATGCAGTTAAAATGCAGATGCTATGCGCGCAGAAAGTATATAAAGTCGGAACAGAAATCGATGGGATTCGAAGCAGAGAGAATAATGAACGAGCACGGAGAGGGGGGGGGAGGGTGAAGAAAGAGAGAAAATCATAAGTTCAATTTGTTCAACTTCATTTAACACAACTTTGCATATATTTCGAGTTATTGATTTTTCTTCTGAGTTTATTCTGGTTTTCAACGAAAGCGCACGTTCAAGCACATTGACGTACGTGTTATAGGCGATATAACGGTAATTAACATCAAAATATGGATTCAAATATGAGTTTTAACTTGTGTGTGAAAAATTTCTAAATTATAATATTCAATTCTAAAAACTTATTTTTGAAAAACAATATATAAAATCTTATTTCATTTTAATAGAACAAACGCAGAATGACGTAATTTAATTAAACCTTACAATCTGTTAATTGTTTTACATGACGTAAAAGATAAATTAAAATAAAAATAGATGAAATTAATTATAATATTCAATATTATTTGTAACGTTTCATCGAGAAAAGTGATACATGATTATGAAAAAAAGAAGGATTAGAAATGGCAAAGGAGAAAAAAGACAAAGATGTATAAAGGTATGAAAAAAAAATAAAAATGAGAGAACTGAGGTACAATGGGGTATTAAGAACAACAGGGATGCTAAGATATTTTTAGGCAACAATAAGTTGTGAAGGATGGTGGAATGTAAGCGTTAAAAAATAAAAAAAGAAAAGCAGAGAAAATAAACACAGGCTATATGCAGAAAAGACAAAAAAAATATAAAAATATGTGTGAATAAGTAATAATGAAAGAAAACAGATAAAAATAGAAAGGGAGAGAGAAATTATATCAAAGATATCGATAAATGAAAGTGTCAAGAAAAGATTGTAAATACAATAAATATATATAGCAATGTATGTTGGGGGAAAAGTAAATAATTGAAAATTAATAATTAAATTATTATAAGCAAAAAATTTAACTTACTTCTTTTTCTTTTATATAGCTTTATTATGACAATAAATCATTTTATATCGACATAAAATTACTTTAAACAACGTAAATATTAAATTACAAAATTAATGTAAAGATTTATCTATATTCAGTTAACAAGATTTATGATCGAAGCATATTGATGATGATTATTCTATGTAAAATTATTTTAAACTTTAGCGATAAATCTTGAACCTTACCAATATCATGATTAAAGCGCTTACCACGTCAATTGAGCTTTTTTCAGCAGGTAAAAAAATTGCTCCATCATTATGACATTATGAGCTTGTGCAGGGTGAGTTATTGCTGTCAAAGAGGAATTCCATCCTCAGGATAAATGCCTGAACAAAACAGTTGATGTATTAAAGTTATCACTCTCCGTATTAGGCAAAATTATGTCAAAATTATAGATCACTGAGTCGAAAAGTCTTATACCATTTTGCAATTTACGCAATATTTAACGAGATATTAGACCTTAAAGGTAGCCGAACTACTACTACTGCCGGATAACATCCACCAAGTTAATGATGGCAGATATTGCGTAAATTGCAAAATGGTATAAGTCTTTTCGATTCAGTTCGGTCTACTCTACCTGCTCTTGATAGGTGATTTAATCGGTTAATGACACCCCTGTGTATACAGGGTGATTCAGTTCAACCGTAGGAGTCGGTATATTCGTACATATTCCTCATGAAAAAGTGAATCGAAAATATTAATAACAAAATGTTGTGGCATTAATAGTTTTCAAATGGTAAGTATTTGAAAATAACCAACCACATGGTATGAAATTTGCGCCTTCAAAAGCAATAGGTCGGTCGCATCAATAGTTTGAAAACTATTGATGCCACAACATTTTGCTATTAATATTTTCGATTGACTTTTTCATGAATAATATGTACGTACCGACTCCTGCGGTTAAATTGAATCACCCTGTGTATATATAAGATACTTAATATAACTATAGATCTGCGATTACGAAAAAAAAAAATAGAAAGTTTAAAGAACTTTTTTCCCTTAGTCTCTTTTCTCTTCTTTTTTCTTTGTTTCATGACAGGATAACATGATAGCAGTAAATTATGAGACTTAAAAATGCAAAATACCGTGCGTGCAGCAAGTACACAATGTTCAAATGAAGTACTGCAGGAAAATAAAAGGAAAGTTGTCGGAAATCACAAAGTGCGAACAGTGTTATGTGCGAGAGAGGAAAGCAACACGGAATTGTATTGTTCGACCTTATTTAATAAATATTGCGTGTCTATCGATCTATTGTCTGATAGTCTTGAATTTATTCTTACTTTCGACCAATGTATACACGCGTGCAAATGTATAATGGATGGAAGGAAATGTGGTAAATAATTCTGTTGTTATATATATATATATATATATATAATTTATATACATATATAATTTATATATATATGTGCAAATTTTTAAATGAATAAATAGTAACCGCTAACATGTTAACGTTCATTACAAATTCAATGTAAATATAAAATGTAGTTCCGTTTCAATACATCGCAAGTAGGACGGATATATAGGAGGCTGCAGCTTTAATAATCTGTAACAATATTATAAAATATAAATGTATGTAGAAATTAAATATTTAAATTTAGTTTATGTAAAAAATATTTTGTTTAGCATTTGATTCATTTTAATGTGTAATAATAGAAATATTGCAACACACAAATACTATTTCTTATTAATCAATATATACATATAAAAAATTATATAAGATAAAGCTAGGTTAGTCGAGCGTGAAGGCAAGTTGGAACATTCAAATATCTTCGAAACGCATAGAGATTATTCTGTACTCGACTGCCAAGCACGTGTGCTTTTCTCTATTTGTGCATTAAAAGTAAAATTTTATATGTGATTTTCGGTCTATTTGAAAATTAAAGTATAATTAAAAAGAATCAAATCTATTTTTATGAAATAAGTCATTAATATTATATAATATAAAACAACAAATTATAATTAAATTAGAAATTAAATTAGAAAAATCTGGAAACAACTTATTAATGTTCTTTTTTACTTTTGGTAATGAGAGAACTTGTCCACAAAATTTGTCTCTTTTTAATTATATCCTATATACATGTTAATTGATAACAATACTTTACTTATATTTTAAGAAGGAGAAACACGCTTTTTATTCAATACAGATAATTATGTGGATAAAATCATTTACGTAAAATCTGTGCTAAAAGACTGTAAAGCGTGTAAAGCAAATCCAAAATAAACTTACACTAGTAAATCGTTCCAAGGACAAATTCATTATCTTTCCAATTGTAATGGTTAATTGATTTTGCGACTTCATTATGAAGAATAATATAATTCGATTGTTTCTAGAACCTGATTCATACCAGTGGGAAGCGTAAGCAGCATCTCCAATGCTTTTATTCTATTAAATAATTAATTTTGTAACATTTATACAGGATATCCCATTTTAATTGACTAATATCTCGACAAAAATATGTTTTCGTAGAGTATAGGTGGCGGCCTAAACGTAGGGTGTAAACTAGGCCAGTGTCTAACCTTAGCGCTCAAGTATTCTCCAGCAAAACAAAATATGAACGCCTCCATATTCATAACGAGGTAAAATAACAGGGTCCTAATAATATTTTTCAAAATATCGGGTCCACCGATTGACTGAAATATTTCAAAAAAACGTTCTTAACGCAACGAAAAAGTAATAAAGTAATGAATAATTAAAAGTTCGAAACAGTGATCCTTTATTCTACAAATTTAACAATGGTTTTTTTTAGCATATATTTCTCCCTAATGTAGAAAATTTATAATACTTACCGCAACAATTGTATAACCCAAGCAGCAGATAATCAAAGTATCTGATACAAAGATCACCATTGCGATATAAGAATACAGATTTTCGATATTCTCTGTAAAGATGATGATTTTCTGATGTTTCTTGATTACCTTTTTTACAATAAAGTGACTCAAGTTGCCCTTCTCTTTCTTCGGAAAAATTCCCATTAAACTCTCACAAAGAATATCGATTTGACCGCCTATATGTAATATCTAAAATGTATGCTTTTTAGAATTAAATACACACCGCGTGCAAATGCAGGTTGCGAAAAATATATTTTAATGCCTAAATTTAATTAATGTTGTAAAACAAAAAATATTTTAAATTTCAAAAAACAGCATAAATCAAATAAATTATTTTTGATAACATAGATAATATATAATATTTTACTAACAAATTGATATTAATTGATCGATTAATAAAAAAATATCAAAAAATTAATTTTTATGAATAATAGTAGTATATAAAAACAATATTAGGAGACACGGTATTGTTTTGATATTAAGACAAGCGCAGCAACACTAAAGTGATTTTTTATTCAAGATCGCAAGTTGCGGAGGATCGAGATCTATCTACTTACGCAGAACTCACCAGATTTATGAGCAAGGCATTTAATAAACCGATGGCGTCGGCACATAACACCAAATGAAGAAATTGAACAATTATGACCAACTCATATACAAATCTTTTGTTAGCGTCAAATGGCAGGTCCATCTCTAAAATGAGCAATCGTGTGGAAGCGTTGGAAGTATTGCCGTCATCCACATGTTTTACAAGAATCTTGGTGCTATAGAGAATTACAGCTGTCGAATAAAGAATTACTGTTACGTTAGCGAAGCGTTCCGATAGTTTAGCATTGTATGATGTCGCGAACATACTGAATTTTGTACTAGAACGCTTTTCCCAATCGATCGCCATCATTGTTAATATATTGTTGAATGTTCTACAAATAGTTTTATTGGTTACAATTTCTCTCATGATAACAGCCGCAATGGAACACTATGCGAAACATCGATGAAAAATTTATCGTTATGCAATGACTTTACAAATGCGTATTCACTTATATTATTTTTAGGTATTTATATATATATATATATATTATATTTTTTTAGTAATTTATTTATTACAGCAATTTGTCTCTAGCTTTGTTCACATTCGCAATTTGCCGAATAATTCACTTCATCGACCGAAAAAGTAATTGTTGAATTAAGATGTAATACTAAATTTATTTAATCACCATACTCTAGGACAATTAAACGTATAATATTTAAAATAAAATTTTTCATTGATAGTGCGTATATTATATGTCTCACCGCTGCGCATCTCACCGCTGTTTACACCAAAAAATGATGAGCTTGATTAAAAATAACATATACGCCATTATTGCACTTAACATGGTTACTATGTCTAAAAATTCCATTAAACGGAAATTCCTTACAATATATTGAAATTGAGCAACTTGTTCGAATACAATTGAAACAGTCCAGAACAGTCTACGGAACAAAACAAACGACGTGTTCGGCCAAATGCCAAAAATACGAAGCCAAATTTCCATAGCTAAGCTAATAGTATTCTTTACTTTCATTCTTTTATTATTATTACTTTTTAATATTCTTCACTGTCAATATGCATCGATTCCGACAAGAGAAATTTTACAAAACACACTTTATCGATTGTGCGATGTGCACGATATAGTGTTTCTGTACAAACTGAGAGCTTGAAAGAGAATGAGAGTGGAGGGCATCCTCCCATGAGCAACGGCTTATTAAATATTTTGATCGCAACGTGCACAGATTGCGTGCAGATTGTCGATAAAAAAAGAAATTTCCGGATGGCCGACCTTCTACCTCTCAAATTCTTGGGTGAAACAGTGAAGTAGTTCTCAGTGCTTCATCATTTTCTTTAAAAATTCAAGAAACAGTAGATAGAAACACGCAAATGTTCACATATGTGAAATGCACTCAGTGACAGTAAGAAAAGTTTTATGTATCATGAATGGAGGAGACTTTTTTGAGGAAGAGGGAAGAAAGTAAAAGTTTTTCTTATTCCGATATTTTATTTTCTCAATATTGAAAGATATTCTTCCGTGCGCACATTATGTAAGTGCGGCTAGTGTGTACGCGTTCGCAATTCATTCTCCTGAAATATGTAAATCGCACAATTTTGGAAGAAGCTCTGGTGCACGTCAGATACCTACAGGTTGCGCGCGATAATCATGAATAAGTAAGCTAGAAGCAGAATACGAAGAGTGGAGTGCTGAGCGAAGTTTTATATTCCAGTAGCAATGATGTTCTTGACAAACGACAAGTATAGTACTTATAAGCTATAAAGAACCGCCGAGTTTTTTGTGTTTTTACTTTTTGAAGTTAAGTATACGTTATATATGTGGGAAGAAAAAATATATTCCTTTCACAATTGGCGCAATTTAAAGATTTTATTTCATTTTTTGTATACTGTAATAATATATATATATATATATATGTAACGGTTTATTGTGAGGCGAACACGCACACTTCGCACCTTTTTTTCCCTTTTTTTAAAAAGGTAATTTTGTTGATTGATAATTCCACAAAGTAATCAGTTTGAAAATAGCAACAGGCTATATATTAAAGAGCTGCTCGAATTATTCATCAAATCCATTAGCTCATCGCATTGTGCGGTAGAGAAATATGAAATAAATATACTGACACATTATAACGACAATTAATTTCAGAACAATTTATGCAAAATAGTTTACAACATACCGAACCACATGCTAAATTAAGATACGAAATACAAATTTTATAGAGAAACATGCTATACTCGTAGCAGTTATTTTTGTAAAATTGCGAGAAAGAAAAATTTTTTATCAATGATTTTATAAAAGCATCAAATACGGATCTGCCATATTTTCTTAATTCCATGAGAAATATCAAGATATTACTCACTGAAGAACGCGAAAGCGTATTGCTCACGATTAACCGGGAACGATTACTCATTAAATGTTTTCTTGAAACCAGGCATGAAATAATATATTGTGGATTTAACTTCATAGGTGTTAAATATAATTTTCATATTTAGATCAACATACGGTGAGACTTACATAAACACTGCACGGTGTTAAAAATTTTCATCCATAATTTTTAGAGTGTATAACTATAGAAGTATAGATCTACGATTATAAAACTTTAAAAATGTTTCCACACAAATTTACAGAATTTGTTCCCTTATTTTTTATTTTTCTTATTCTCTCTTTTTTTTCGACAGGGTAACACGATAGCGACGAATTATGAGACTTAAAAATGCAAAACGCCACGTGCACAGCAAATGCATAATGTACGAATGGAGAACTCGAAGAAAAAAAAATGAAAAAAAAATTGTTAGTACTTGCAAAGTCGCGTTGACGTTGCCAAGTGGGATGAGAGAAAGCGACACGAGGTTGCATTATTTGACATCAATTAATAAACATCTCGAGTTATTGATTACTCTCTACCTGGAAATTTGGTTCATTGTAACTACCAAAGCGCATACACGCAAGTGTGTGACATATGGAAAAAAATAGTAAGTAATACTATAATGATTTCCGTCATTTCTAAATTATGTGCATATTTTTTTAGACTAGCAATATCATACGATATTAAACTACCAGTTGTTAACATAAAAAATTTAATGTTATAAACAGAATGCAGTTTTTTTTTTTAATATATTGTGAGTAAAACCGATATATAGGAGGCTGAAGCCTTTACAATCTGTAAAAGTATTATTTGATTATTGTAAAAGTATCAATATACATAGAAATTGTAAATATTTAAATTCGAAAATTACTTAAAAAATAATTTATTTGTCGTTTGACAAATTTTGATATGTAACAATGTAAAGAGTGTTCCAGATTTTTTTAAATCTAAAACGCGAATATAAAAACTAAAAATATAAAATATACGTATTCTACGTAATTTACAGAATGAACCTTTTAATGTAAAATATACGTTAAGTTTTACGTGTAAAACAATGTGTCTGAGATAAATTTACAGTACTAAATTGTCCCAAAGACAAATTCATTATCCTTCCAATTGTAATGGTTAATTGATTTTGCGATCTCATTATCAGGGACAATATAATTCGACTATCTTTAGAATCTGATTCATATACCAAAAGGAAGCGTAAGCAGCATCTCCGATGCTCTTGCTCTATTGAATAACAAATCTTGTAATTTTACAAATCAGTTATATAATATTTTGCTTTTCTTTTATCATAAATCATATATTTGTCTCAATATCTAACCTTAGCACTTAAATATTCTCCAGCAAAGCAAAAGATAAACGCTTCCATATTTATAACGAGATAAAATAAGAAGTTTCTGATTATGCTTTCTGAAGCATCAGGTCGACCAATCGACTAGAATATTAAGAAACGTCCTAAGAAGAATGGAAGAGTAATAAGATAATTACAAATTAGTGCTCTTTTATTCTGCAAAATCCTATAATGTATATTTCTCTTTATCGTAGAATTAAACAAATTATAATACTTACCGCGACAATTGTAAAACCCAAGCAACAGACAATCAGCGTATCAGATACGAACAATACCATAGCGATGTATGAATACAAATCTTCAATGTATTTTGAAAATATAATGATTTTCTGGTGTTCCCTAATTACTTTTTTTATCACAAAATGATTCGGAATATATTTGCCATTCTTCGGAAAAACTTCCTTCAAGTTCTCGCGTAGAATATCGATTTGACCTCCAATATACAGTATCTAAATATATATATTACTTTTAATGATTGTTGCGAAAAACGATTTTTAATGAATTAAATAAAAAAAACATCAAAGTTGGAATAATAATTTATATGTGTAATTTATTTTAAATATATTTACTTCAAATGACTACACATCAAATATTTTCAAACTTGAAACAAATTATTTAGATTAAATATATCTTGCGTATAATCTTTTAAAATTCGAGAATCAGTATAAATTAAAACTTCTATTTAAACTATTTTTAATAATATATAAAATAATAAATACATGTATATATTTGGCTAAGCAATTGATATCAGCTAATTGGTTAATAAAATATCAAGATTAATTTTGATGAGCTGTAGAAATAATAAATAATAATATTAAGGATAATAATAATATTTCTTACACAGCACACTCACCAGGTTTATAAGCAGGGCATTCAATAAACAGTTTGCATCGGCACATAATAGAGAATAAAAGAACTGAGTAAGTATTACTGATTCATACACGAATCTTTGGTTAGCATCAAATGGTAGATCCATCTCTAGAATGAGCAATCGTGTAGAAATGTTGGAAGTTTTGATGTCCGTGTATTTTAGGAGAACCTTGCTACTAAAAAGAATTACAGTTGTCGAATAAAGAATCACCATCATGTTAGCAAAGCGCTGCGACAGTTTGGCATTGTATGTCGCGAACATACTGAATTTCGTGTTGGAACATTTTTCCCAGTCAATTGCCATCATTGTTAATATCCTGTTGAACGTTCTACAAACAATTTTCAATAATTATAATCATGATAATGGCCTCAACAAAGCGGCTCGTTTATGCAAACCATCGATGAAAAATTTATCGTTGCGCAATTACTTTACAGATGCGTGTCCTCTCATTTTTTTATCGCGTATAGTAATTTATTATAGCAGCTTGTCTTTAATTCAGCTTCATTGACATTTGAAAATAATTCATTTTAATAACTCATTTTATAGATACCAAAGTTAATATAATAATTGTCAAATCGAGAGGTGCAATTTTATATTTATTTAACTGACTTAATGTGGCTGAATAGCGCATAATTAATTATAATTAAATTAAATAATCTGTGAAATAAATTTTTCACTGACAGTGCATATAAATAAATGCATCACCGATTTCGCATTTCTCACCGCTGTTTACACCAAAAAATGATGAGTTTAATTAAAAATATTGTATAAGTCATTGTTGAACCCACAATGTGCATCATCTCGGTAAACTCAACCAAATGGAAATACATTATGATATACTAATATTGTAAAACTTGCTCGATTATGATCGAGACAATCCAGAATAGCCTACACAACGAAATACATGACATGTTTGGCCAAATGCCAAAAATTCTAAGCCAAATTTCTATAGCTGGACTAACGGTATTCTTTACTTTCATGTTTTTATTATTATTTTCTTATTATTTTGCACTGTCAATATGCATTGATTCTGACAAAAGAATTTTTACAAAAAAACAATGTTACACGAAACACTTGATCGATCGTAATACGATGTGAACAATATAGTGTCTCTGTACAAACTGAGAGCTTCGAAAGATCGAGAGCGCCGGGAGTGGTGGATATCCTCCCACGAGCCACGGCTTATTAAATATTTTGATCATAATGTATATAGATTGTGTGCATTGTGGATAAAAAAATAGACGTTTTCAGGTGGATAACCCTCTCCCTTTTGAATTCTCGGGCAAAACAATGTAGCAGACAGTGCATTATTTTCTTTAAAAATTTAGATAACAGCAGATAGCAACATGCAAACGTAGACAGGACATTAAACCATGTTCGGTGACTATAGAAGAAAAGTTTTATATTTCCGTAAATGAGGGAGAATTTTTTGAAGAAAAGGAAAGGTGGAAGTATTAAGGAATATTCTACTTCGTGCATTACTATAAGTATGGCCAGTGTTTACATATTTACTATTATTGTCCTAAAATATATGAATCGTAAAATTTTGGATAAAACACTAGTGAAAAAAGTAAGCAAAGGAGATAAGAAAGCAAAGTGCTGAGTAAAAAAAAGTTTTATATTCAAGTAACAACGGAGTTAAGCGAAATTTACGGAATAAAGTTACTCGCAAACGACAAGCATAGTATAAGCTATAAAAAAAGATCATAAAATGCAAAGAGCTTACGTTAATCTTTTAGAAAAGATTGTTTAATAATCATTATAATATCGTTTGTACATTAACATAAATTTGAAGTAATATTTATTTACGCAATGAGAAGTAATATTTGTAATGTAATTATTTTTTTCAATGTTTATTTTACAAATGAAAGAAAAGATGAATAATTTAATTATATTTGAAATAAATACAATATTATTTAAAGTATCATATAAAATAACAATGATAATAACTTCTTTGATATCGTGTTAATACTAGTATTTTTTTTATTTACCCTTTGGAGATTTATATTATGTATATTACTTTACTTTATATTTTCATCTAATGTTTCCCTATAAGATTACTATATTTATATAGTGACTCTAATTAAACTGTTTGTTTTCAGAAATAATACATATTTATGAAATATATGAAAATAAAATCTGGCTGTGACTCAACAATTGTGGTAGTACAACACAAAATAAATATCGACAAATTTTAACAATAATTAATTCCGCGAGATAAAATAATTTATGCCAAATGGTGCACGACAAATCAAGTCAGATACCAAAGATGACGACGAACAAATTTTATGAAGAAGCTTATTGTATTCGTACTGTCATTTTCGTAATTACAAGAACAAAGAATTCTATACCAATGACTTATAAAACATCAGATATTGACAGGCTCTATGTGTTTTCTCGATCGAGAAGTGAAATAACCTGCTGAAGACAGAAATGCAAAAACACTTTGCATATAATAATTGACCGAGAACAATCAATCATTAAAAATTCTTTTGATACTAAACGTATGATACCCAATTTCAATTATAGAATTACGATTACTAAACTGTTAAAAGAGAAGCAAAGTTTACAAAATTCGTTCTCTCTTTTTATGCTTTCCACTCCCTTCTCTTTTTCTCTCTTGGTAGGATAATAATGATAGTGGCGAATTATGAGAAATAAAAGTGCAAAACGTCATGCGCCCAGCGAATATATAATGTTCGACTAGAATATCCGCGAAAAAAATAAGAGAAAAATTGTAGGAACTTGCAAAGTGAAGAGAACAATCCCAGGTAGAATGAGAAAATAGCACGGAGTTGCATTGTTCGATCTCATTTAATAAACATTGCATATCCCGAGTTATCGATATATTGCCTGACAGTCCCGAGTTTACTCTGACTCTCATCTGAAATACACGCATATGCGTGCAAGTGTACGAAGCATACATATGTGCAAGTATACGACAGGAAAGAAAATGTAATATAAGTAATAAATCAATGAAGACAAATAAAAGTAGTAAATAATACTAGAACAGTTTTCGTCACTTTTAATTTATGTGCAAATTTTGTTGCTACTAATCAAACTACCAGTTACTTGTAATTGATAATAGTATAAAAAATTTGTTTTAAATAGAATGTAGTTCCACCTCTTAATACATAGCAAGTAGGACTGATATATAAGAAGCTGAAGCTTTTACAATCTGTAAGAGCATTATTATTATTATTATTAATATAAAATATCATTGTAAAAAATATAAATATTTAGATTCAAATTGTTACTTGATTTCTATTTTAATAATGTATTACAATGTAAATACTGCTGCAAATTTTGTTTAATATTTAAAACCGATTTATTTAAGATATTTATTTACAGAATTATTTTTAAAGCGTAAAATTTGTGCTATAAAGTTTTATATATAAAACATGAACTTGTGTGTGCCGAGATAAACTTACACTACTATATTGTTCCAAAGACAAATTCATTATCTTTCCAATTGTAATGGTTAATTGATTTTGCGACCTCATTATCAGGGTCAATATAATTCGACTGTTTCTAGAATCTGATTCGTACCAGAGGGAAGTGTAAGCAGCATCTCCGATACTTTTGCTCTATTGAATAATAGAGATTTTGTAGCTTTTATATACAAAACTAATTGTAATTTTTATAAAACAAAACATAATATTCTATTATTCATCGTGAACAATATATTGATCTCAATATCTAACCTTAGCGCTCAAATACTCTCCAGCAAAACAATATACAAACGCTTCCACATTTATAACGACATAAAATAAGAAGTTTCTGATTATACTTTTCGTAGCATCGGGTTGACCGATTGACTGGAATATTAATAAATGTCCTAAGAGCAATGAAAAAGTGGAAAAGTAATGAATAATTAAAGGTGCAAAATTAGTGCTTTTCTGATCTGCAACAATACAAATTCAACAGTGGTTTCTATATTTTTCGTTTATCATATAAAATTAATCAAAATTGCTTACCGCAACAATTGTAAAACCTAAGCAACAGATAATCAGAGTATCTGATACGAACAGCACCATTGCAATATACGTATACAGATCTTCGATGTGCTCTGAAAATTTAATAATCTTCTGATGCTTTTTAATTATCTTTTTTACCGTAAAATGACTCGGATTACACTTTCCGTTCTTCGGAAAAACTTCCTTTAAACCTTCTCGAAGAATATCGATTTGTCCGCCTATATGCAATATCTAAAATATACATTCTTTTTAACCGAATATTTTATAATGCTTAAATTTATACTAAAAAAAAACTTCAAAACTTCAAAATTTGAGAAATAGCATAAATCAAAATTGCCTATTAACAATTTTTTTTAATGTAGACAATAAACACATGTATGTACAGGAAGTCACAGAAAAGTCGCAACATTTTTTAATGAATTTTGGAATTTAGCTATGCTTATATAGAGTAGTTGAAAGAAAATGGTTACACTATACACAAGTAAGAACTAATCTCTACGGTGAACATACCGCATCAATTGATATTAATTGACTGGTTAATAAAATTTCAAGAAATTAATTTTTACAAATAATAGTATCATATATCTTTTGTGCTTTGCAAAACTTACCAAATTTATGAGTACAGCATTTAATAAACAATTTGCGTCGGCACACAACAGTAAAGTAACAAATTGAGCAATAACGATTGTTTCATATACAAATCTTTGGTTAGAGTCAAATGGTAGGTCCATCTCTAGAATAAGTAACCGTGTGGACATGTTGGAAGCATTGCCGTCATCCACATGTTTTACGAAAATCTTGCTACTAAAAAAAATTACAGCTGTCGAATAAAGAATTACCGTCATGTTAGCAAAGCGTTGCGACAGTTTAGCATTACATGTCGCGAATATATTAAATTTCGTGCTAGAATATTTTTCCCGGTCGATCGCCATCATTGTTAATATCCTGTTGAAAGTTCTATAAATGATTTTTACTGGTCATATAATCCGTGATAACGGCCGCAACGAAGCGTTATGCGAACCATCGATGAAAAATTTATCGTTGTACAATGGCTTTAGTGATAAGTATCTGCTTTTATTTCATTTTTACATATAATAATAAACTTATTTCAGCGATTTACAACTTAATTTTGTTTTATTACACATTGCTCATGTTTGCAATTTACTAAATAATTTATTTTTTTTACTTGCCAGAGTAATTATATTAACTAAATTTATATATATACACCACTGACTTAATGTGTTTGATATTTGATAGTTAAATATAATTAATTAAAATAATATATTTAAAATAAATTTTTCACTGATAGTGTGCATATCACAATGAGCTTCACCACTGCGTATCTCACCGCTGTTTACACCAAAAAATGACAAGTTTAATTAAAAATATCGTATATGTCATTGCTGCACCCAAAATATGCATTATCTCGGAAAAATCAATCAAATGGAAACGCATTAGAATGTATCGATATTGAAAAATTTGCTCGATTATGATCGAGACAATCCAGAACAGTCTATACAACGAAACGCACGACATATTCGGCCAAATGCCAAAAATTCGAAGGTACATTTCTATCACTTGGCTAACAGTGTTTTTTAATTTCATATTTCTAATATTATTATCTTTCTATTATTTTACACTCTGTTTACATATATTGATTTCGACGAGGGAATTTTTAACGGTGTTACAAATAACATCTAATTAACTATACGATGTGTATGATATAGTGTCTCCGTACATACTGAGAGCTTAGAAGGGAACACGGGTGGTAGAACCCTCCCATGAGGCATGGCTTATTAAATATTTCAACAGCAACATGCACAAATTGTGTATAGTATTATCGGTAAAAAAAAAAGAAGTTACCGAATAGTCGACCCTCCTTCTCTCAAATTCTCGGGCGGAACAATGCAGTAGCGCGCAGTGCGTGATTTTCTTTAAAAATTCAAGCAGCAACAGACAGGATAGACAGCACATGCAAACGTACAAAGGACATTAAACCTCAGTGATCGTAAGAAGACTTTTGTATTTCCGTAAATAGGGGAGAATTTTTTGAAGAAGAGAAAAGATAGGAAAAACGGAAGAGGCGTTTCACTTTTTAAGATATTATTTCCTCAATATCGAAGGAAATTTTTTCTCGTGCATTACTGTAAGTGCGACTACGTTCGCAACTTATTCTCTTAAAATATGTAAATCACGAATTTGAAAGAAACTTTTGTGTATATCAGATGTTGCGTGCAGTAATCACAGCTAAAAGTATAGATTAAGTAAAAATATAGCTGTATTATAATAAAGCTGTAAAATATAGCTGCATTATAGTAATAATATTTTTTGCGTCTTGTAAGACTCACCAAATTTACAAGTAAAGCATTCAATAAACAGTTTCCATCGGCACACATCAGCAAATTAACAAATTGAGTAATTATGATCGATTCATATACCAATCTTTGGTTAGCGTCAAATGGCAAATCCATCTCTAGAAGGAGTAATCGTGTAGAAATGTTGGAAGCTTTGATGTCATCCGTGTTGTAGGAGGATCTTGCTACTAAAAAGAATTACAGTTATCGAATGAAGAAACACCATTACGTTGACAAAGTGCTCCGACAGTTTGGTATTGCATGTCAGAAAGATACTGAATTTCGTGCTAGAGTATTTTTCCCAGTCAATCGCCATTATTGTTAATATATCTTGTTGAAAGTTCTACAAATGATTTTTATTGGCCATAATCGTTATACCATTGATGAAAAATTTATCGTTGTACAATAATAATTTTATCAATACATTTATATCTATTTTTATTTCCTTTTTTGCATACAATAATTAATTTATTACAGCAATTTATTTTAAATTTCGCTTTACTACATTGTTCATGTTTGCAATTGTTAAGAAATTTAATTTACTTGTCAGAGTAATTGTTAAATAGATTTACATCACTAACTTAATGTGTCTCTCTCTGAATAAGTGTAGTTAAATATAATCAAATTAAATAATATTTAAAATATATTTTTCATTGATGGTGCATATTATTAGGAGCTTTACCGTTATGTATCTCACCGTTATTTATATTAAAAAATGGCAAGTTTAATTAAAAATCTCGTATACGGAATTATTGTACTCAAAGTTATTATCTATCAAATGAAAATTCCTTACGACATATCGATATTGAACAAATTACTCGAATACAAGCGAAAAATAATTCAGAACAACCTACACAACAAAATGCATGACATATTTGGCCAAATGCCAAAAATACGAAACCAAATTTCTATCATTTGGCTGACAGTATTTTTGTCTTCATATTTCTGTTTTTATTTATTCTCTATTATTTTACACTGTTATCAATATATGTATTGATTTCTGCGAGAGAATTTTTAATGATGTTATAAATAACATTTAATTCATTAGACGACGTGTATGATATAGTGTTTCTATATACAAAAAACTAAGATCTTGAAAGAAGTCTCGGGTGAAGGAACCCTCCTGTGAGGCAGGGCTTATTAAATATTTTAATCGCAACGTACACAGACTGCGTGCAGTATTATCGATAAGAAAAAAAGACGAAGTTTCCGGATGGTCGTCCCTGCCCCTCTCAAATTCTCGGGAGAAACAATGTAGTTGTGCGTTATTTTCTTTAAAAATTCAAGCAGCAGCTAACATGGCAGACAGCAACATGCAAACGTATACAGGACATTAAACCTTGGTGACCGCAAGAAAAGTTTCATATTTCCGTGAATGGGGAAGAATATTTTGAAGAAACGGAAAAATGAAAGTGAAAGAGACATTTCTTTTTCCAAGATTATTTCCTTTACATCGAAACATATTTTTTTCGCGGATTATGATAAGTGCGAATGCGTTCGCAACTTATTCTTCTGAAATATATAAATCGCACGATTTTAAATGAAACTTTTGTGCATATCAGATATAACATGTTGCGTGCAATAATCATGAAGAAGTAAGCTAGAAGTAGAAAACGGAGAACAAAATGTTGAGTGAAGTTTTTTATATTGCAGCAACGGCGTTTCTCGCAAACGACAAGCATAATGCTTTTAAGCTGTAAAAAACATTGTATTATAAGAAGTAAGAAGCTAACGTTATTCTCTTAGGAAAGTATGTTTAGGCATTAATATTACTTGAACATTATAAAATTTTTAATTGATTATGCGAAGAAGAAATGGAAGAACAAATGATTTTTGTTGATTGTGTGTACATATATTAGAAATAATTGCAATATTATTTAAAGTATTACAAAAATGATAATAATAATTACTTTGAGATTGATACGATAAGATCTTTTTATTACTCGTTTTATGATTTTATACTTTCATTTTATGCAATAGCATTTTGAGCAATAACTCAACACTGTCATGGTACTGTCATCATAATACTACATCGATGCTCAATTTAATATTTAGTACATCGCTAATAGGACGGAAATATACGATGCCGATATCTTCACAACCTATAATATTAATCGGAGGTAACGTATCATGAATCATATGAATGCATGTGTGATTATAAATATTAATAATCAATTAGTTAAATAAAATTAACTTTAAAAATTATATCGTATTCTTTTCAATTTTTAACAATTTAGTAAAAAGTATATTTAGTTTAACGTTAACGTTAAGAAAATTTTTTAATATCTTTTTTGAACATATAGATAGGATCTGCTAAGTATTTACAATTTATGTCGTAGGAATCTTACACTAGCAAATCGTTCCAAAGAGAGATCCATAATTTTTCCAATTGTGATGGTCAATCGTTTTTGCGATCTTAAAATCACGAGCAATATAATTCGTTTTTTTTCGGTTGTGATGTCGTACCAAAGAGAATCGTAAGCCGCATCTCCGATCATTTTGCTCTAGAAAGAAAGGATTGATTTTGGACTTTTTGTAATTAAAGTCATTAACAATTCTCGGCGCTAACCTTAGCGTTCAAATATTCACCGACGAAACAATATATAAATGCCTCGAGGTTCATCACAATGTAATAAAGTACTGACCTCACCAAAATTGCTACTCCGTTAGGTGCACCAATTGACTGTAATCTCGAACGTAGTAATTTAGAAACAATTTGTCTTGTTCTATGATACCGAATATATACGCGTACAATTAAAAGTAGTTTCATGTATTGACAATTATTTTAAATAATATATATATTTTTGTAAAATTTGCAATCTATACTGAGATGTTTTCCAACGTTACTCACGGTGATAATAATGAATCCTAGACAGCATATAATGATAGTGTCTGACACAAACAACATCAGCGCAATGTACGTATAAAGATTTTCAATATTCTCCGAAAACATGATTATCTGTTGATGCTTTGTTATCAATGCTTTCACCGTTATCCCGTTCACGGTATGCGTCATATTTTTGGAAAAGCCTTTCAGTAACCATTCGCAAAGGATATCAATTTGACCACCAATGTGCAGTATCTAGGGTTGTCTTAAATGATAAGAGTCACGATCACGTAATTCTACGCCGTAAAGTGGCATCCAAGAACTTACCAAAGTAATAATGAGTGAATTTATCATGGAAATTCCATAGCCACACATCGACAGATTAAGAAATTCAAGAATCGTAACGAGCATGTAAATAGGAAACGTGTCAATCTGGAATGGCAGCTTCAGCTTCAAGATATGTTCCCGCGCGGACACATTCATTCTTTGAATATTACCGGTGTTAACAGCAAGTACGCCGCAGGTGTACAAAGTTATGGCAATAATCTGGAGTCCAATAATCCAACTCGAGATGCGGTGCGAGAGTTTGGCTTTGTTGGTCGTAATGCGCAGACTACAATCAGTTAGAACGCAGTTCCTCCAATCTATGGCCATCATTTGCAATATGTCAGAAAATGTTCTAAAAAAAAAAAGAGATACGTCAGTTAATATCATTATTTACATCTATCAAGTAAGTAAATATTATTAACAAATTAAACAATTAGTAAATTAAATATGAAATTTATAAGAAAATATTATCTACATGTATGTTCCAAGTCATAACTATACATTTGCAAGATGATAGATACAAGATGATAGATTTAATAATATAGAATAAAGTCTACTTGCAGGATATTACAGCATGTTACTAATCACTCATACAATTGATTATTTAAATTTAACATTTTATATGCTAGCTATAATAAGAAACGGTAAAGAATTCTTTGTAATGTTTGTCTTACTGTTGATTCGCCCACAAAATAGTGAGTTTGATGATAAATAGACTATATGTCATGGCACTGCTTACACCATCCATCAAGTCGGAGAAACTGTCGATGTAAAAGTGTATCACTACATATTGATATTGAAAAAACTGAACTGTACCAAACATCACGATACAAAACAATCGGAATAAAATGGTTGACGGTAGATAGGGCCAGATACCGTAGACGTGAAGACCGATCTTTACCGCGCGACTGATCGTACTCATATCCATGTTTCCCGATTAAACGACAGAAACGGACGGAGAATCGTTGATGGTGTACGTGTGCCACCAGACAATGTTACTCGCTGAAAAATCTAAGGAGGCGGAGTCTTCAAGAAAACCGTATTGCTAAACGTCGACCAATCGAAAAACTACTTGATAAATATTTTATCGCCACGTATCGCAAACTTTGACTGACCACGTGCAACGATTTCATCGACGATCGCACCTTGATACGTAAAAAAGTTAGAGGTATCACTTCTCCCTCCGCGAAGTAAAGTTTCTGACCACGGACAATGCTACCGTGTGTCTTCTTTAAAAATGCAACAACCCCGGGAGTGCAGCTTCCATGACCTGCCGCACAATGCGAAGTTGAAAAGTTTTGCTGTTGGGGGCGTGTAAACGCAAGAGGACATGAACATATCGCCAAGGATGTTTCTCTGAAACGTTTAGCGCGAAACTTATAGCTCATATTGTAGTTAAAAATTGAAAGAAGCAAGACGAAAATGATAATACATACGATTTTTAGTGATTCTTTTTCTACAGCCAAAATGTATTATGTAATAAAATTTAAGCAGCAGCTAATATGGCAGACAGCAACATGCAAACGTACACAGGACATTAAACCTTAGTGACCGCAAGAAAAGTTTTATATTTCCGTGAATGGGGAAGAATATTTTGAAGAAGCGGAAAAATGAAAGTGAAAGAGACATTTCTTTTTCCATGATATTATTTCCTTTACATCGAAATATATTTCTTTCGCGGATTATGGTAAGTACGAATGCGTTCGCAACTTATTCTTCTGAAATATATAAATCGTACGATTTTAAATGAAACTTTTGTGCATATCAGGTATAACATGTTGCGTGCAATAATCATGAAGAAGTAAGCTAGAAGTAAAAAACGGAGAACAAAATGTTGAGTGAAGTTTTCTATATTGCAGCAATGGCGTTTCTCGCAAACGACAAGCATAATGCTTTTAAGCTGTAAAAAACATTGTATTATAAGAAGTAAGAAGCTTACGTTATTCTCTTAGGAAAGTATGTTTAGACATTAATATTACTTAAACATTATAAAATTTTTAATTGATTATGCGAAGAAATGATTTTTGTTGATTGTATGTACATACATATATTAAAAATAATTGCAATATTATTTAAAATATCACAGAGATGATAATAATAATTACTTTGATATTGATACGATAAAATCTTTTTATTATTCGTTTTACGATTTTATATTCGTTTTATTATTTCATTTTATGCTCAACACTGTCATAGTACTGTCATAATGCTATATCGATGCTCAATTTAATATTTAGTACATCGCTAATAGGACGGAAATATATGATGCCGATATCTTCACAACCTATAATATTATTCGGGGAGGTAACGTATCATGAATCATATGAATGCATGTGTGATTATAAATACTAATAATCAATTAGTTAAATATATATATATATATATATAAAATTAACTTTAAAAATTATATCGTATTCTTTTCAATTTTTAATAATTTAGTAAAAAGTATATTTAGTTTAACGTTAACGTTAAGAAAATTTTTTAATATCTTTTTTGAACATATAGATAGGATCTGCTAAGTCTTTTACAATTTATGTCGTAGGAATCTTACACTAGCAAATCGGTCCAAAGAGAGATCCATAATTTTTCCAATTGTGATGGTTAATCGTTTTTGCGATCTTAAAATCACGAGCAATATAATTCGTTTTTTTTTTGTTGTTATGTCGTACCAAAGAGAATCGTAAGCCGCATCTCCGATCATTTTGCTCTAGAAAGAAAGGATTGATTTTGGATTTTTGTAATTAAAGTCATTAACAATTCTCGGCGCTAACCTTAACGTTCAAATATTCACCGACGAAACAATATACAAATGCCTCGAGGTTAATCACAATGTAATAAAGTACTGACTTCACCAAAATTACTACTCCGTTAGGTGCATCCATTGACTGTAATCTCGAACGTAGTAATTTAGAAACAATTTGTCTTGTTCTATGATACCGAATATATAAGGTAAATGTACCGGTTATTGGACAGTTAAGAAATTGCACGACGAAATCATTTATTTAAACTTTAGAAACATTAAAATTTTAGTTTATTACACATGCTTAATAAGAATGGATGTTTTCTGAAACTAAATCCATTATCAAATATGTTATTTGCGTTTATTATAAATTGTATTTAGTCATAAATATAATATGATTCAAATGTTCTAATTATTGCACAAAAAATGTGATTGTGTCCACAAAAGTATGACCCAATTATTGGACAAATAATAAGCAATTTTTTTATTATAGAATAGAATTGCATTTTACTTACTTATCAATCAAGATTGTACAAAAAAGTTTATCGAAATTATAATTAGTGAAGTTTTATATAAAGTTTTATATGTAATATATACAAAATATGTTTTTTAATCATTCAGTAGACAGGTACGCTAAGGAATGTCCAATAATTGATACACGCATATGTGTGAATGTCCTAATAAATTGACGATTGTCCATAAACGAAATTTTTTTTACAAAAGTATCATTTTTAATATGAATAAAATATATAATAGGTGGAAAATCTAAATAATATGAAAAATTGCTTAAAAATTTATTAAGAGTAACACATATCATCAAAATCTTAATATTTAAAATTGTCACAATTTGTCCAACAATTGGGTCATGTCCACGAAGTGGTACATTTACCTTACGCGTACAATTAATAGTATATTGTGTAACCGTAGGGGAATAACAACTTTCCCCCACTATTACACAATGTACTAGTAAATAAACAATATTCTTATATAATTTGCAATCTATAACGTGATGTTTTCCAACGTTACTCACGGTGATAATAATGAATCCTAGACAGCATATAATGATAGTGTCTGACACAAACAACATCAGCGCAATGTACGTATAAAGATTTTCAATGTACTCCGAAAACATGATTATCTGTTGATGCTTTGTTATCAATGCTTTCACCGTTATCCCGTCCACGGTATGCGTCATATTTTTGGAAAAGCCTTTCAGTAACCATTCGCAAAGGATATCAATTTGACCACCAATGTGCAGTATCTAGGGTTGTCTTAAATGATAAGAGTCACGATAACGTAATTCTACGCCGTTAAGTGGCATTTAAGAACTTACCAAAGTAATAATGAATGAATTTATCATGGAAGTTCCATAGCCACACATCGCCAGATTAAGAAATTCGAGAATCGTAACGAGCATGTAAATAGGAACCGTGTCAATCTGGAATGGCAGCTTCAGCTTCAAGATGTGTTCCCGCGCGGACACATTCATTCTTTGAATATTACCGGTGTTAATAGAAAGTACGCCGCAGGTGTACAAAATTATGGCACCAATTTGGAGTCCAATAATCCAACTCGAGATGCGGTGCGAGAGTTTGGCTTTGTTGGTCGTAATGCGCAGACTACGATCAGTTAGAACGCAGTTCCTCCAATCCATGGCCATCATTTGCAATATGTCAGAAAATGTTCTAAAAAAAAATTAGATATGTCAGTTAATATCATTATTTACATCTTTCAAGGAAGTAAATATTATTAACAAATTAAACAATTAGTAAATGAAATACGAAATTTATTTAAAAAATATTATCTACATATATATATTCCAAATCATAACTATACATTTGCAAAATGATAGATACAAGATGATAGATTTAATAATATAGAATAAAGTCTACTTGCAGGATATTACAGCATGTTACTAATCACTCATACAATTGATTATTTAAATATAACATTTTATATGCTAGCTATAATAAGAAACGGTAAAGAATATTCTTTGTAATGTTTATCTTACTGTTGATTCGCCCACAAAATAATGAGTTTGATGATAAATAGACTATATGTCATGGCACTGCTCACACCATCCATCAAGTCGGAGAAATTGTCGATGTAAAAGTGTATCACTACGTATTGATATTGAAAAAACTGAACTGTACCAAACATCACGATACAAAGCAATCGGAATAAAATGGTTGACGGTAGATAGGGCCAGATACCGTAGGCGTGAAGACCGATTTTTACCGCGCGACTGATCGTACTCATATCCATGTTTCCCGACTAAACGACAGGTAACGGACGGAGAATCGTTGATTAAAGGTGTACGTGTGCCACCAGACAATGTTACTCGCTGAAAAATCTAAGGAGGCGGAGTCTTCAAGAAAACCGTATTGCTAAACGTCGACCAATCGAAAAACTACTTGATAAATATTTTATCGCCACGTATCGCAAACTTTGACTGACCACGTGCAACGATTTCATCGACGATCGCACCTTGATACGTAAAAAAGTTAGAGGTATCACTTCTCCCTCCGCGAAGTAAAGTTTCTGACCACGGACAATGCTACCGTGTGTCTTCTTTAAAAATGCAACAACCCCGGGAGTGCAGCTTCCATGACCTGCCGCACAATGCGAAGTTGAAAAGTTTCGCTGTTGGGGGCGTATAAACGCAAGAGGACATGAACATATCGCCAAGGATGTTTCTCTGAAACGTTTTACGCGAAACTTATAACTCATATTGTAGTTAAAAATTGAAAGAAGCAAAACGAAAATAATAATACATACGATTTTTAGTGATTCTTTTTCTACAGCCAAAATGTATTATGTAATAAAATATTACTTACTGTAACATCTACTTCGTATTATTAAGTATAAACTTTTTTGCGATAAAACTGAAGATATAAATTCAAGATTATGTAGTAAAGCAGAAAAAATGCAGTTTGATGAAACGAACGTCGGATACGAAGTTGTGCACGACAGTTATAAAAAGTAATTCAAAACTTGAGGATGGGAACTAAAAGTGCCAAGAGAAAGCGAAATTACAAAAGTTTTTCAGTACCGCTTTTTTATCGTAGATGAAAAAAAATAACAAAGTAAGAGACAGAAAAAAAACTCAGGTTGATTTTATTAATATCACAATGAATATATGTTAAAACAAAGAAAGCTATAATCTTAATTTTCAGAGCTTCATATTAACGATTATTATAACACACCATTTTTAGGCAAGAGAAAATGCAAATTTAAAAAACTAAAATAATATGTCAAGTAAATTTTATTCATTTATTTTCGTGTTACTAAATTCCACTTTCGGTGTAATATTGTTTTATATTCATATTAATTATTACATATTATCTATCTTGAGTACATTGCCATTAGCACTGACATATATGACAACGATGCCTTTATTACCTAAAATATTATTGTTTGTGATAATAATAACATAAGCACGGAATATTTAAAAATTGATCAATACAATAATATAAAAAATATGTAATTATAAGCAATAATAACATAACAAAGTTACATACAATTACGTGTAATATAATAGAATGTAAAAATCATTATGATATTTACAACTCAAATTATAACTTAATTAATATGAAGAAATAAGAGAAGTGGGTTTTATTTTAAAAGAATGTATATTGTATTAATTAAAAAATTTTTAATTTAATATTAATCAAAATCTTCAAAAATATATTTATGATATGTTATATCAGAAATATTCGAGTTTCACAGCAGACGAATGCTAAAAGAAATATTATAAATAAAATCTTACACTGGTAAATCGTTCCAAAGAAAGGTCGACGATTTTTCCGCTCGTGATTGTCAATCTTTTCTGTGATCTTAGAATAAGAAACAATAAAGTTCGACTTTCTTTAATTGAAAAATCGTACCAGAGAGAATCGTATGCCGCACTTCCAATCATTTTGCTCTGAAAAAGGAAAAATATGAGATACGTTCAATATATTGGCGAATTAATGAAGCCATTCTTCTCTTGATGATAACCTTGGCGCTAAGATGTTCACCGCAGAAGCAGTATATAAATGCCTCGACATTCATCGAGATGTAGAATAACACAGATTTTACCAAAATCGCTGCGGCATTGGGTGTGTTGAGCGACTAAAATTTTTGCACATAAAGAAAATAATAACTTAGTATGAATTAGCTGCACATACACGATACTTTCATACGTCTTAAGTATAATATTAATAATCATGATCATATATTTTTTAACCGAATAAAAAATAATATAATAATATTGTCGAATATATAATATTCGACAATAGGTAACCAAATGTCAATTTGACATACATATTACTTACTGTGGCTATAATAAATCCTAAACAGCATATAATGATCGTGTCTGATAAGAGCATCATCAATGCAATATACGTATAAAGAGTTTCGATACTTTCTGCAAATATTATAATACGCTGATGCTTTATAATTAACGATTGCATTGTAATTTCGTCCAATGAATTCGTTGAATTCTTAGAAAAGATATTTGTCAACCATTCTCGAAGAATATCTATTTGACCGCAGATATGAAGTATCTAAGATTTATAGCTTTATAATCTTTTGTTCAGGAAAAAAATACACATAAAACATTATTTTTTTAGAATCAAACAAATTTTAAATTAAAAAATTATTTTTTAAATACATCAAAGACAAATATAATTTAGCAAATTATTTTATATATTAGTAAAATATTATTAAAACATAGTCTTTGCATACATATTAAATTTAATTTATTGACAATTTTATGTAATATAAAATCGCTAATTGGACGAATAAAAAAATTATAATTTACCTTGCATTTAATTTTGAGTATGCGTATCGCAATTCGAACTTACCAAAGTAACGAGAAGTGAATTGATAATCGTAATACCGCAGGCAACTAAAAATAGGTGATAAAATTGAACCGTTTGAACTGTTGCGTAAATAAAATCTGTACTAATATTGAATGGAAACTCCATTTTCAGAATAAGTTCTCGCGCGTACGGCTCTAATTTCTCGGGACTATTTGCATTAGCGGCGAGTACTCCGACACTGTAGAAAGTTGCGGAACCGATTTGCATGCCAACTATCCATCTCGAGGTGCGACGTGCAACATTCGCAACATTCGTCATTATGCGTGAGTTATAGGGATTCGAAGTATGAACTTGCCAATCTTCAGACATCATTTGTAATACATCAAAAAATATTCTACGGAAGGTGCACTCTTCGAGTTAATATCTGTTTTCATAGTCGTTACAAAATTAAATTAATTTCAATTTCAGCAAAAATATTTCATTAAAGTATCAGAAAAAATAAGTATCCGTAGTATTTACTAATGTATATACTTACAAAGCTTAAATAAATCAAATTAAATAAAATTAATAACCAATTTATTATTATTCAATATAGAAAAACTACGTAATTCGCGGAATATATTTCTTGATATTTTATTGGGTGCTATGTTTCGTGAACATTAGCATTTAACAATGTATCAAGATACAAAAGTAACTAGTTTTCAAGAAAACATGAAAGTTTCAGTAGTATTGTTATTCAACATTTTTCTTGATTAATAATTTCGTCAAATATTAATCATCATAGATAATGAAATGAGTAATAGAATTTGTACATATACTTTTTCTTAAATTGGTATATGTCCTACCGTTGATTGGTCCAAAGGATAACGAGTTTAATGTAAAGTAGAGAAGATGTCATTGCACTGCTTACTCCATCCATGTACTCAGAGAAATCGTCCATATGAATGTTCATCACTACATACCCATATTGAAAGATTTGGGCCATGCTTAGCATTACGATCCAATACATTCTGAACACCATAGTGGATGGTACATACGGCCACACACCGTAAATATGAAGACCGAATTTAACCAATCGACTAATCGTAGTCATTCCCATATTTCACTTTGACGACGTGGAACAAATCAATCGCTATAGGTCGTCGAGTAACTTTATTCGTACTAAATCTTGTTCGCGGGTTGACAACCCCACAATTCGTGTCATCGACCATTGACCAATCACAAATTATTAAATATTTCTGTTATGAAAAAACTACAGTTGTTATTTTAGAAATAATGAATATGTGGATGATAGGGAGGGTCCCCTTCCACCCAACTTTCGACCACGATACAGTTATACATCCTTTTTAAAAATGTAGTAGATCAGGGAAAGGTGAAACTTCGGGTGAAGCGCAGCTTCCAAGAATTGCTTCCTGCGAGGTCGAAAAGTTTTGCTGTTGGGGATATATAAACGAAGAAGGGTGTAAATATATCTTCGAGGGTATATTCCTTTAGAACGTGCTTTGCGCAAAGCTTATAGCTCGTGTTGCAAATAGTCGCAAATAGAGAGAAACTCGATGAAAACGTCTGAATATCAGGCAAAGAAGCACAAAGTTTACTGGTTTTGAGTGATTCGGTTTTTCTTACAGTCAAAATATACATTACATAAAATAATATTGTTATACCAGTGCCGAGTTTCGTGTTGGATCGAGTCACCGGTTAAGAAAATGAAGAGCACGTTCCCTAGACTATGGGGATGTATACGTTGTCAAGCAGGACGACTTTAAGTTTGGTGTTGAGCTGTTATCCCGGATATTCGGATGTACTTTGCCTCGCTTTGGTTTTACGCTGTTTTACACTGCTTTTGCTGTATACCCTTGTCGTGTTAAATAAATAAGGCATTTTTTCTTTCAATACGAGTATCTTATTCATTGTCGATAGTGCGACTACGTGCACGAGTGCCTGATCGTTCGTTGCGGATGTAATATTTTGTAAATAAAACTGTTAATTTTTCTCAGTATATACCATGTTTTCATTGTAAGTAAACTAAGTAACAAACTATAGAAATTAGGAAAAAGAACCTCGGATTGATATTATTAATAATATCACAATGACTATCCGTCGAAACGAAAAAGCTTTAATTTTAGTTTTCAGCCTCATGTAAAACTTTCTTGGGGAAAAGAAAGTGCAAATTGTAAGAAGCAACTCTTAGAATAATATTTCAAATAAATTATATATATATATATATATTTTCATATTACTAAATTCCACTTTCGGCATTAATATTTTATATATTAATATTTATTATAAATACATTATCTATACTGAGTACATTGTCATTAGTACTGATATATACGACAACGCTGCCTTTATTACCTAAAATATTATTATTTGTAATCACATAATAACATACGCACGTAATATTTAAAAATTGGACAATACAATAACATAAAAAATGTGCATTTAAGCAATAATAAGATAACAAAGTTATATATATTTACGTGTAATACAATAAAATGAGATATGAACATCATTATGCCGATATTTACAATTCAAATTATTATTTAATTAATATGAAAAAATAAATATAGTTTATTTAATAAATTTTGTTTAAAGAAAAATGAATGTATGTCACGTTATTTACGTAACAAGGGGGCAAAAATTTCTACTTTAATATTAATCAAAATCTTCATAAAGTAATTATATACATTATGAGAAATATTTGAGTTTCACAGACAAGCACATGCTAAAAGAAATATTATAAATAAAATCTTACACTGGTAAATCGTTCTAAAGAAAGATCGACGACTTTTCCACTCGTGATTGTCAATCTTTTCTGCGATCTCAGAATCAGAAACAGTATAATCCGACTTTCTTTGGTTGGAAAATCGTACCAGCGAGAATTGTACGCTGCATTTCCAATCATTTTGCTCTGAAAAAGAAAAAATAGAGATACGTTTTATACATATACCTGTGACTTAATGAAGCTGCCATTTTTCCCTTGATGCTGACCTTGGCGCTCAGATGTTCACCGCAGAAGCAGTATATAAATGCCTCGATGTTCATCGAGATGAAGAATAATACAGATTTCACCAAAATCGCTGTGGCATCGGGTGTGCTGATACACTAAAATTGTCGTACACAAATATAATAATAACTTAATATGAGTTAACTCTACATACGCGATACTTTCATACGTCGTATGTGTTACGTCCTGACGACTCCACAGTTCTTTTTTCTGAGGAAAGCTATATCTTTTTGAATACGAATAATCATAGGGCAGTGTCAATTGCGTGGAAAATGGAATATCGGTTTTTGAATGAATCATCATATCTTAAAATTGGCGTGTCATGCTTTTTTGAAGCCTCTTTTCGTTGAGGCTGTTGGAATTCTCTGATTTTGATGTGATTTCGTATTCGAGGATTTTCGGAGTCGATTATTTCGAATCTGTACTCAAAAATTGAAAATTCGAAATAGCTGATCTAATATGGCGGACGGAAATGTTACGGAAATCCTAAAGATTTTTCAATTTTGGTGAAATTTGGTATATTGGTGATTTAGGGGACGATCGTTACGAATCTTTAGTCAAAAATTGAAAGTTCGAAATAGTTGATCCAATATGGCGGACGGAAATGTTACTGAAATCCTTAAGATTCTTCGATTTTGTTGAAATTTGGTTACAGGTGGTTTTTGGGGACGTTCGTTACGAATCCGTATTTAAAAATTGAAAGTTCAAAATGGCGTTTTGATTCAGTCTTTTAAAATCTGTTTTCGTTAATCTGGCGGATGGAGTATAAGGGGAATTTTGGTTTTAGTGTGTTTTTGAAGAAGAATTTAAATTAGCAAAAAAAAGCCCTTCAAAAATTTGTACTTGATTTTTCACTTGCTGCTATTTTTCTTTGAAAAATGGATGGACGTGCCAACTTTAGTCTTAAGTCAGCACAGCCACACTGTGGATCGAATCCTTCGACGTAAACGATGAGCAAAAAAAATCGGATTCTGGATATTCTTAGAGCAAATAATTCTAGAAACATTTTGAGATCAAAATGATCCCGTCAATTAATTGCTTTAATGTACTTTACTCTTGTTCGCGACCCAGCACAGCCACACTGTGGGACGAATTTTTCGACGTAAACGATGAGTAAAATATCGGATTCTGGATATTCTTAGAGCAAATAATTCTAGAAACATTTTGAGACCAAAATGATCCCGGCAATTGATTGCTTTAATGTACTTTACTCTTGTACGCGACCCAGCACAGCCACATTGCGGGTCGAATTTCTCTACGTAAACGATGAGCAAAAAATTCGGATTGTGAACATTCTTAGAGCAAATAATTCTAGAAACATTTTGAGATCAAAATGATCCCGTCAATTAATTGCTTTAATGTACTTTACTCTTGTACGCGAACCAGCACAACTACACTGTGGGTCGAATTTTTCGTCATAAACGTTGAATAAAAAAATAAGCTAAATATTGTTTATCAAAATGGTAGAATTAATGTGGCGATCGAAAACAATAATGAAATTCTAAAGGTTTTCAAATTTCAGGGAAATTTTGTATTAGTAGGAATTAGAGGAGTTGTTGATTTTAAAACAAGTTTCAAAGAAACATAATTCATAATATTTAAAAAGAGCACAATGGACCATCGCGCGCGTAGCGCGCGCAAGGAATGTGCTAGTTAATTAAATATTATAAATAATAAGATTCAATCTATTGCACCAATCGAATCGAAGAAATAAAACAATTAATCATCAATGTTTGATCAAGAGCACGTGCATCTCGTGATCCTATAATTCGTTGATTAGCCATAACACAAACAATATCATTTCTAATCACTTCTATTTTTGGAAAAACATAGACAATAATTCAAAGATCCATTTAAAAAATCATCATAATTTATATACTCCTATCTTGCTTCCAAATCCAAATTTGGAAGCAAGATAGGAAAAAAAGGCTGGTGAGAGTCACATGTCAAAATAAAAAATCACATATATTAATGTCCTTGGAAATAACAAATATATTAATAAAAACGCAAAAAAACGCTAGGATATTTTTAAACTAAAAGTAACGCACAAAGATTCATATATAAAAATTTTACGTTACATTACATGTATTCGGCCTTGTATTACATTGGATTCAATTTGTATTTCTTTGGATTCATTTAAATTAATCCTTTTTATGCATACTTCATATTGAAATGAAGAATCTTGGAGCTCGGACGTAACACATCAACAACAATTACCATTCTTTTCGCCTCGATATGTAATATTTGCAAAAATAGGTAACCAAATTTCACTTTGCCATAATACTTACGGCGGCTATATTAAATCCTAAACAGCATATAATGATTGTGTCTGTTAAAAGCATCATCAATGCGATGTATGTGTAAAGAGTCTCGATATTGTCTGCAAATACGATAATGCGCTGGTGCTTTATAATCAACGACTGTACAGTAATTTCGTCCATTGAATTGGTTGAATTTTTAGAAAAGAAATTTGTCAACCATTCTCGAAGAATGTCTATTTGACCGCTGATATGAAGTATCTAAGATTTATAGTTTTCTCAAGAACACACACACATTTTTTAGAATTAAAAATACTTTATGTTTGAAAAATAATTTTTTAGAAACATCAAAGACAAATATAATTTTGCAAATTATTTTATATACCTGTGAAATATTAAAACACAATGTTTGCACAAAATGAAATTTAATTTATCAATAATCTTATTTAACATGAAATCTTTACTTGGAAAAATCAAAAACCATAACTTACTTTACATTTAATTTTATGTAGACGTATTGCAATTTAAACTTACCAAAGTGACGAGAAGTGAATTGACAACCGTAATACCGTAAGCAACTACAAATAGGTGATACAATTGAACCGTTTGAACCACTGTGTAAATAAGTTCAGTACTAATGTTGAATGGGAACTCCATTTTCAGAATAAATTCTCGCGCATACGGCTCTAACTTCTTGGGACTAAATGCATTAGTAGCGAATACGCCAACAGCGTAGATAGCTGCGGAGCCGATCTGTATAGCAATGATCCATCTTGAGATGCGACGTGTAACATTCTTCGCATTCGTCATTATGCGTGAGTTATAGGGATTTGAAGTATGCACTTTCCAATCCTCAGACATCATTTGTAATACATCAAAAAATATTCTACGGAAGGTGCACTCTTCGCGTTAATATCTGTTTTCATAGTCGTTACAAAACTAAATTAATTTTAATTCCGACGAAAGTATTTCATTAAAAATCAGAAAAAAAAAACAAACATGATGTGAGCTTCATTTTATCTTTTTCTGCAAGTACTGAGCAATAATAATAGAATAAAGCTTACAGCGCGTGAGCGTGATAAACGAACGCAGTCCAATCGTGTGCATACTCGCAAATCTTAAATAAACAAATATGAAAAATAGCTCTCTAAAGTGGCGTTAATACAATAAAATTGAAAAATGAAACTTTATTTGGTCACAAAAATGGCAAGTACGGTAAATAATGTTTTCTCCAAATCATCTAATTTATCATGAAAACTTTAGGTATTTGTTGTTGACGGATTTGCATTAAGCTATCTCGAATTTTTTAAGAGATACTGGCCTGCTCGCCATAAATTTTCTTGTTTAACTGTGTCATTAAATGCCACGTTTTGTAAACATTCGCATTTAACTACGAATCAAGTCATGAAGATAATCAACTATTGACGGTAACATATAATTTTTTTCAAGGAAACGTGAAAGTCTTAAAATCACTATTATTCAATATTTTTCTTGATTGATAATTTCAACAAATGTTAATCCTCATCGATAATGAGACGAGTAACAGGATTTACGTATATTACTTTGTAAGTATACCCTACCGTTGATGGGTCCAAAGAATAACGAGTTTAATGTAAAGTAAAGTAGACGTTATTGCACAGCTCACTCCCTCCAAGTATTCGAAGAAGTCGTCCATGTGAACGTTTAATACTATGTATCCGAACTGAAAGGTTTGAGCCGTGCTTAGCATTATGATCCAATACAATCTGAACACTATAGTGGACGGTACATACGGCCATATACCGTAAATATGAAGACTGAATTTAAAAAATCGACTAATTGTAGTCATCTTTATATTTCTTTTTGACGAGACGCAGAACAAATCAAACGCAATACGTCGTCGAGTTTATTCACACTAAATCTTGTTCGCGGGTTGACAACTCCACGATTCATGTCATCGACCACATTGACCAATCACAGCTTATTAAATATTTCTGTTACATTGTATACGAGAAAAGAGGGAAAAAATTGCAATTGTTATTTTAGAAATAATGAATATGTGTAGACGATAGGGGAGATTGTCTTTTTTATCAAACTTTCGACTATGATACAGTTATACCCTTTTTAAAAATGTAATAGGCAAAGGAAAGGCGAAGCCTCCGGTGAAGCGCAGCTTCCAAGAACTGTTCGCTGCGAGGTCGAAAAGTTTCGCTGTTGGGGCTGTATATACGGAGAACGACGTATTATATCTCCAAGGATATATTCTTCCGAAACGAGCTTTGCGCAAAGCTTATAGCTCATGTTGCAAATAGTCGGAAAGTGAATGAAGCATGATGAACAGCAGAACATGCTAGAATATCTATCAAAGAAGTACAAAGTTTACCGAGTTCATGTGATTCCGCTTTATAGTCAAAATTTACATTATATAATAATATATGAGTATAACATATTAAGTGAACAGACAAGTGAGAGTAAAACTGCACTCTGTTAATAGTGCGCTAACATTGATCTATATATTTCATAATTTATATATATATATATATATATATATATATATATATAATATTGTTCTATTATTGAACGTTTTGACTAAATTTCAGTCATCTTCAGTGAATTATATAACATACGAGTATGTTTATATGACGTTAAGTTTTCCAAATATTTTATACTAGTACTTTTTGAAGTATTGCATCTTAATGAACAATTCCTGTTGGAGGAGTGCGTCTATTACCATCATCTATATGACACTGTAAACGTTAAGACAGTAATTGTAACAAATTTAAATGCGTTCAGATATAATAAAATGTTGTCAAGTCAATACTTAAAACCGTTATAACTGACATTAAGAAAAATTGTAAGACAATGAGAAAGTAGAAAAAGAGAGGAATATGATGAAAGAGAGGGGGAAGAAGAAACGAAGGGAAGTGGAAGCTATGAGGGGGAAAGGGATTGTATTATACTTACAATTAGATAAGAGTCTGGTAATATAATAATAATATTATTAATTCTATTATTAATAATAAGTCGAAACAAAAAAGCTTTAATTTTAATTTTCAGCCTCGTATGAAACTTTCTTGGAGAAAAGGAAATACAAATTGTAAAAAGCAACACTGAAATTATATTTCGAATAAACTTTATATATTTATTTTCATGTTACTAAGTTCCACTTTCGGCATTAACGTTTTATATGTTAATATTTACTATAGATACATTATCTATCCTGAATACATTGTCATTAGTACTGACATATATGACAATGCTGCTTTTATTACCTAAAATATTATTATTTGTAATCATAATAACATACATACGTAATATTTGCAAATTCGACAATACAGTAATATAAAAGATATGCATTTAAGCAATAATAAGATAACAAAGATGTATATATTTACGTGTAATTCAATAAAATAAAATATGAATGTCATTATGCCAATATTTACAATTCAAATTATTATTTAATTAATATGAAAAAATAAAAATAGTAAATTTTGTTTAAAGAAAAATGAATGTTACATTATTTACGTAACAAGGGAGCAAAAATTTCTACTTTAATATTAATCAAAATCTTCATAAATGTAATTATATATTATATATGTAAGAAATATTTGTTTCACAGACAGGCGCATGCGAAAGAAATATTGTAAATAAAATCTTACGCCGGTAAATCGTTCTAAAGAAAGGTCGACGACTTTTCCACTCGTGATTGTCAATCTTTTCTGCGATCTCAGAATAAGGAACAGTATAATTCGACTTTCTTTGGTCGAAAAATCGTACCAGCGAGAATTGTACGCTGCATTTCCAATCATTTTGCTCTGAAAAAGAAAAAATAGAGATACGTTTTATACATATATCTGCGAATTAATGAAGCTGCCATTTTTCCCTTGATGCTAACCTTGGCGCTCAGATGTTCACCGCAGAAGCAGTATATAAATGCCTCGACGTTCATCGAGATGAAGAATAATACAGATTTCACCAAAATCGCTCTGGCATCGGGTGTAGTGATACACTAAAATTTTCGTACACGCGAATATAATAATAACTTAATATGAGTTAGCTCTCTCTACATACGCGATACTTTCATACGTCTTAAGTGTTACGTCCTGAAGACTCCACAATTCTTCTTTTTTGTGAGGAAAGCTGTATCTTTTTGAATAATCAGGGCAGTGTCAATTGCGTGAAAATCGAATATCGAATTTTGAACTGATTAGTTAAATATTATAAATAAGATTCAATCTATTGCACCAACCGAATCGTCGAGACAAAATGGTTAATCATAAATATTTGATCAAGAACACGTGCGCCTAATGGCCCTATGATTCATTGATTAGCCATAACACAAAAAAATATCGTCCTTAATCACTCCTATTTTTGGAAAACCTTAGCCAATATTTCAAAGATACATAAACATAAATTTTATACTTAAATTACCGAAATCGCAATAAATTTTTGTAGTTAGTGTCATGAAATAAGCGTAGATTTATTTGCCTACTCCCGACTTCATTTTCCTTACTGCTAAAATCGCATGAGGTCCGTTACCTGATTAGAGGGGTTAAATTCCTTGATCTAAAATAAAGGATTAATAGACGCACTATCTTAGCCGGTGTTATACTGCTTTTTATCAACGTTCACCCGTACCTGAAATTCTTTCTATTAATGCTTTAGTGGCACGCAACATAGAACAATAAGCTACAAAAACGATTTCAGTTATATATTCTTCTTTAGGCTGCTCCACATTTCGTCAATTTCATTGAAAAGAAGAATACTGGGGCTTGGACGTAACATATTAATAATTATTACCATTCTTTTTCGACTGGATATGTAATATTTACAACAATAGGTAACCAAAAATTTCACTTTAACATATATTACTTACGGTGGCTATATTAAACCCAAAACAACATATAATAATTGTGTCTGTTAAGAGCATTATCAATGCGATATATGTGTAAAGTGTCTCGATATAGTCTGCGAATACGATAATGCGCTGATGTTTCATAATCAACGATTGTAAAGTAATTTCGTCCATTGAATCGGTTGAATTTTTAGAAAAGAAATTTGTCAACCATACTCGAAGAATATCTATTTGACCGCTGATATGAAGTATCTAAGATTTATAGTTTTCTCAAGGAACACACACACATAACAAATTATTTTTATAATTAAAAAAATTTTATGTTTGAAATATAATTTTTTAAAAACATTTAAAACAAATATAATTTAGTAAATTATTTTATATACTTGTGAAACATAATGTTTGCACATAAAAAAATTTAATTTATTAATAATCTCGAGTAACATGAAATTGTTAAATGGAAAAATCGAAAGACCATAATTAAGTTTGCAATTAATTTTATGTAAACGTATTGCAATTCAAACTTACCAAGGTGATGAGAAGTGAATTGACAACCGTAATACCGTAAGCGACTATAAATAGGTAATATGTTTGAACCGTTTGAACCACTGTGTAAATAAGTTCTGTACTAATGTTGAATGGGAACTCCATTTTCAGAATAAATTCTCGCTCGTATGGCCTTAATTTTTCGGGACTATATGCATTAGTGGCGAATATGCCGACAGCGTAGATAGCTGCGGCCCCGATTTGTATGGCAATAATCCAGCTCGCGAAGCGACGTGTATCATTCGTCGCATTCGTCATTATGCGTAAGTTATAGGGATTCGAAGTAAGAACTTTCCAATCCTCAGACATCATTTGTAATACATCATAAAATATTCTACGGAAGGTGCACTCTTCGCGTTAATATCTGTTTTCATAGTCGTTACAAAACTAAATTAATTTTAATACCGACGAAAATATTTCATTAAAAATCAGAAAAAAACAAACATGCTGTGAGCTTCATTCTATCTTTTTCTGCAAATACTGAGCAATAATAATAGAATGAAGCTTACAGCGCGTGAGCGTGAAAAACGAACGCAGTCATAATATACAATTGTCTGCATACTCGCAAATCTTAAACAAACAAATTAAATAGAATCAAATATCAATTAATTATTATTTGATACAAAAAGACTACTTAATTGATGGACTATATTTCTTAATTACACTATCCGTTATAAAAGATCCTGCATTAATCTTATATGAAATTAGCTGCCGATGGTTTTCTCATATTATGTACATATTATATATACATATATATGTTATATATTATGACCTGTTAAGTAAAACAGGTGTCATTAAATGCTACGTTTTGTAAACATTCGCATTTAACTATGAATGAAGTCATGAAGATAATCAACTATTGACGATAACATATAATTTTTTTCAAAGAAACGTGAAAAAGCCTTAAAATCACTATTATTCAATATTTTTCTTGATTGAAAATTTTGACAAATGTTAATCCTCATAATGAGACGAGTAACAGGATTTACGTATATTACTTTGTAAATACGCCCTACCGTTGATGAGTCCAAAGAATAACGAGTTTAATGTAAAGTAGAGTAGATGTTATTGCACAGCCCACTCCCTCCAAGTATTCGAAGAAGTCGTCCATGTGAACGTTCATTACTATGTATCGAAACTGAAAGGTTTGAGCCGTGCTTAGCGTTATGATCCAATACAATCTGAACAGAATAGTGGACGGTACATATGGCCATATACCGTAAATATGTAGACCGAATTTAAAAAATCGATTAATTGTAGTCATCTTTATATTTCTCTTTGACGAGACGCAGAACAAATCAGTCGCGGTACGTTGTCGAGTTTATTCGTACTAAATCTTGTTCGCGGGTTGACAACTCCCACGGTTCATGTCATCGATCATTGACCAATCACAGCATATTAAATATTTCTATTACATTGTACGAGAAAAGAGAGAAAAAATTGCAATTGTTATTTTAGAAATAATGAATATGTGGACGATAGAAGAGGTTCTCTTTTTTTTTTTCAAACTTTCGACCATGATACAGTTATACCCTTTTTAAAAATGTAATAGGCAAAGGAAAGGTGAAGCCTCCGGTGAAGCGCAGCTTCCAAGAACTGTTCGCTGCGAAAAGTTTCGCTGTTGGGGCTGTATGTACGGAAAAGGACGTAATATATCTCCGAGAATATATTCTTCCGAAACGAGCTTTGCGCGAAGCTTATAGCTCGTGTTGCAAATAGTCGCAAATTGAAAGGAGCATGATGAAGACAGCAGAACGTGCTAGAATATCTAGCAAAGAAGCACGAAGTTTACCGGTTTTTTGTGATTCTGTTTTTAGTCAAAATGTACGTTATAAAGTAATATATAAGTATGACATATTGAGTGAACAGACAAGTGAGAGTAAAACTGCTCTGTTAATGGTGCGCTAACATTGATCTATATATTCTATATTTACATGTAAATATAATATTGTTTCCATTTTTGGACATTATAAATTTTATTCATCTTCAGTGAATTATATAACAGACGTGTATGGGTTTATATGACGTTAAGTTTTCAAAATATTTTACTAGTACCTTCTGAAGTATTGCATCTTAATAAAAAATTCTTCACAATTCCTGTTGGAGGACGTTAGACAGTTATTATAACAAATTTAAAATTAATAGTCAGAGTATAACTCATATACAATGTGTCATTAACCGATTAAATTACCTATCAAGAGAAGGTAGAGTAGAGTGAACTAAGTCGAAAAGTCTTATACCATTTTGCAATTTACGCGATATTTAACGAGATATTAGACCTTATTGATAGCCGAATAAACGCGTTCGTTCGGCCTATCTCGTCTAATATCTCGTTAAATACTGCGTAAACTACAAAATAGTATAAGACTTTTCGACTCAGTTCGGTTTACTCTACCTGCTCTTGATAGGTGATTTAATCGGTTAATGACACCCTGTACATTAGTTAATTAAAAACATTGTATAGAATCTATAGATTCTATAGATTTTATATAATATAGTATAGAAGATTAAACCTAAACGAAAAAAGAATTGGTAACTCATCATATGCAATCTAAGAAGATTGTCGAATTTTTAATGCATTTTTTGTCAATTTTTTGAAAAAATTGTCATTACAAGTGATTCATCGGATCGAATAGTGACACGTATTATAATACATCAAACATTTTTCAAGCGTTACATGGAATAATAATAATGTTTGAAACAAATCATATATATTTATTTTCATCTTGCTAAATTCTTACTACTGTTTCATATTATTATTGTAATTATCTCAATACATTACCTATCTTCAGTACATTGCCAATAGCACCGATATATATGACAACGATGCTTTTACTACCTGAAATATCATTGTTTGATTATATGTAAATGTACGAAATATTAAAAAATTAATCAATATAATAATATGAAGAAAAATATAATTAAATAATTATAATAACGAATGAAAGCTGTATAGAAAGAGTGTAATATAATAAGATGTAAAATTGTTATGAACATCGTTATGCTAACTACAGGTAAAATTGTTATTTAATTAATATGAAGAAATAAATATAGTGAATTTTATTTTAATTTAATATGTATTATTACTATTGTATAACAAGAGAACGAACACTCACTCAATATTAATAGAAACCAAAAAATATTTGTTATATGTATATATATAATATTATCTATATATAATATGTATGTATAAAGTCTATAGAAATATTCAAGTTTTGCGTTATAAGACAGACAAATGCAAAAAAATTATCGCAAGTTAAATCTTACACTGGTAAATCGCTCCAAGGAAAGGTCGACAATTTTTCCACTCGTGATCGTCAATCTTTTTTGTGATCTCAGAATAAGGAACAGTACAGTTCGACTTTCTTTCGTTGAAAAATCATACCAGAGAGAATCGTACATCGCACTTCCAATCATTTTGCTCTGAAAAAGGAAGAATATGAGATACATCTATAAATTAATAAAGCATTTTAATCTTAATGCTGACCTTAGCACTCAGATATTCGCCACAGAAGCAGTATATGAATGCCTCAAGGTTCATAGAGACGTAGAATAATACAGATTTCACCAAAATCGCTGCGGCATTGGGTGTGTCGAGCGACTAAAAATTCCATGCTTCATATTATATATATACATATAACAATTTAATAAGCTAGTTGCATGTGCACACACACACGCACACACGCAATGATTCTAGACATCTTCAGTATTAATAAAATAACTATTATCAATTGCTTGACTCGCTATATAATATTTGTCATTCGACGTTGTAATAATATAATAGAACGTCACTTTGGACACATTACTTACCGTGACGATAATAAATCCTAAACAACATATAATCATTGTGTCTGATAAGAGCATCATCAATGCGATGTACGTGTAAAGAGTTTCAATATTTTCTGCAAATTTTATAATACGCTGGTGCTTTGTGATCAATGATCGCAGAGTAATTTTGTTCATTGAATCCGCTGAATCTTTGGAAAAAACTTTTGCCAACCATTCTCGAAGAATGTCAATTTGACCACAGGTGTGAAGTATCTAAGGTTTTTTTATTCAAAAAAATAATTTTTTGTTTTTCTAAAGAGGGAGAGATCATAAAGCTATAAAGTTTTATAATCTCTCTTTTCCAGGAAAGTATTAAAAAATTTTTTTAAAGTAATTTTTCAATTTATTGATAATTTTATTTAATATATGATTTTAATTAAAAAAGATTAAAAAGGGAATAAAATTACTCCTCGCTTTCAATTTTGTCTCGTGCAATTTGGACTTACCAGAGTAACAAGAAGTGAATTAATAATCGTTATACCGCAGGCGACTAAAAGCAGATGATAAATTTGAACAGTTTGAACTGTCATGTAAATAAAATTTGTGCTAATATTGAATGGCAGCTCCATCTTTAGAATAAGTTCTCGCGCGTATGGTTCTAATCTTTCAGGATCGTTTACGTTAGCGGCGAATACACCGGCACTGTATAAAAATACAGCGACCACTTGCGTGCCAACAATCCATCTCGAAGTGCGATGTGCAACGTTCGCCGTGTCTGTCATTATGCGTAAGCTATAGCGGTTTGAATGATAGTCTTGCCAGTCCGTAGACATCATTTGCAATACATCAAAAAATATTCTACGGAAGATCAGATGCACCATTCATATTAATATCTATTTCATTCGATTTTGATTAATTTTGGAATTTTGTGTGTGTGCACATATTTTATTAAAGTTTCAAAAAGAATAGGCAACTCCTAATATTGTACACACTTGTGCGTATATAATCTCAAATCTTATTCAAATCAATTATATTAAGAATTGATTATTATTCGATTTTTTTTTTGCCGATAGTTTCGACAAAAATGTCGATAATGAGATATAACATGATTTGCATTTTTTTCACAAATACGCCCTACCGTTGATGGGTCCAAAGAATAACGAGTTTAATGTAAAGTAGAGTAGATGCCATTGCGCTGCTCACTCCGTCCATGTACTGGGAGAAATCATCCATATGAATATTCATTATTACGTATCGGTACTGAAAGACTTGGGCTATGCTTAGCATTACGATCCAGTACGATCTAAATAGCACAGTGGACGATACATATGGCCATATACCGTAAACGTGAAGGCCAAATTTGACCAATCGACTGAGAGTGACTAATTCCATATTTTTCTTGGGCAACGGGGAGAACAGATCAGTCTTGTTACAAAATATCGCGTTTGTAGAATAACTTTATTTATACTAAAATTTGATCACGAGTCGACGGCCAAACGTAACCCATGTTATCGGCCATTAGCCAGTCACAATTTGTTTAAATATTTCTATTACATTTGCGCAGAAAAAAAGAAAAAGTTTCAACTATAATTTTGAAAATAATGGAGCGACGAAAAAGAAAAAGCTGTACTGTAATTTTAGAAATATAGATGACAGAGATAGTCCCCTTCTTTTCGAACTTTCGATTACAATGCAACTATATTCTCTTTAAAAATGCAACAGGTAAAGAAAAGGTGGAGCTCAGCTTCGACGAATTGCGTGCCGCATGGTTGAAATGTTTTGCTACTGGGGGAAAAACGTAACGTGGCGGATCGAGAGGGAGAAAAGCTAAGACGTATCGTAGGAGAAAGACCAGTGTAAAGATTACATTCGGCGCTATAGGCAGCTTACAAGAGGGCTCGCCGCTTGGGCAGTTGAACAGCGGCGGTGCAAGCAGAAATATAGCGGTTTATACAGAACAACGATACAGGCAAAGAAAGTGCAGTTCATCGGGAGATTTTTTTCTTAAGATCAAGGCAAGTAATCTATAATAATATACTACTATCGTGTATATTATTTCTTCACTGCACCTTTAATATAATAAGTTTGACTTCTTACAGTTTCGTGTGTGTATTTGGTTATGCGTTAAGTATCTTCCAAATCAATTTTTAATTTTTAATACGAAAACGCTAATAATTGATTAAATTAATTGTTTTTAATGAAATACGTTTATTTTTGGTCATCATTTTATTATCAGATTTGGTAAAGTACATCGATCTAAAATATCAACAATGTATTTATAGCTCTGCCTTTATGCACTGCAGGCTAAATAAAGCCATCGTGAATGGATGCTTCGGGAAATCGATGCTTCAGTAACTCCGCTTGTCTACACGCGCACACTTGATGTAAAACTCCGCCTCTTTGAATAGGAAAATTGTTAACCGTGTAAATTGACGGTAGTAAACGTATATACGATATCCTTTTGCACGCGAAGATATAAGCAACATGTAGTGTATTAAAACTTCAATACATCGCGTATAACACTGACACGTACGACGCCGAAGCTTTCACTATCTGTAATATGATAGAAGTAATTACTGCCATCATTAACGTCATAAAAATGACGAAGCTACTAATAAAAATTGCTAGGCTGTGGCACATTTACACGTTAACAATTTGCTTATAAATATAACTTTTCCTAATCACTTCTATTACATTACTAATTTCTTACGCTGGCAAACTGCTTAAGGGAAAGATCCATGACCTTTCCGATCGTGAGCGTCAAGTGTTTCTGTGATCTTATGATCAAGATTAAAATATCTCGATTTTGATTCGGATTCAGTTCATACCAAAGCAATTCATACGCTGCATCGCCGATCTTTTGGCTCTGAAATGTACAATAAATGATCTTACATTATATATAGCAGTGTATCGTATCCAATTTGCTTAAAATACTGACTTTTGTACTGAGATGCTCTCCGAGGAAACAAAATATGAACGCTTCCATGCTCATAACAATGTAAAAGAACACGGACTTTATTAGCATAGGCATTCCATCCGGGACACCAATAGACTAAAATTTTTTAATATTTTAAATTTCAAAATTATAAGTTATGTTTTTTACGTGTACTTACGATCACAATAAGAAATCCTAGACAACAAATAACCATAGTATTTGATACGAATTGTAATAGCGCGATATTTGAGAAAAGGGCTTCGATGTTCTTGGAAAAAAAGATAATCTTTTGATGCCGAATAATCAACATTTTTATAATCCTTCCATTTACACCTCGCTTGATATCCTTTTGCGTGACTTCACACAATTTTTGTCGCATAATGTCAATCTGTCCGCACACATGAAGAACCTAAATGTGCACTCAGTGTTAATTCAATTTAATGTTTCGCTTAGTGAAAGCGTGTTTTCACTGTTTCAATAAATACCACAATTTTTTCAATATAAAACGAAAAATTGTTACTAATTAAGATATTATTTATACATTTGCTTTATTTATTATATTTTAAATAGATTCAATTCCGAAAATTCTTCTTCTCTACACGTCAAATTATTCTTTTCATTTGTTCTTTTTTACAATTTTTAGAAACACACTTTGATAAATTATAAGAAAAATTCGAACTTACTAATGTTATTAGCAAGGAATTCATCACGCCCACGATACTGGCTGCGCTTGTCTGATGAACATATTGTGTAATAAAAACAGCTACATGCACCGATGTGCTCCTGATCTCAAAAGGTAATTCCATTTTAAGGAGAAGCTCTCGAGTGTCAGTCTGATTATTACTTTTAAATCTCAACAAAGTACCAGTTGCATAAAGGAACACCGAAAGCGCGTACAAAGCAATTATGAAGTTGGAGAACCGACGAGAGATGTACGCCATCCTAGTCATCGTGTATTCGTCGTAAACATCACGTTCCTTCCAGTCAGCTACTACGTGTGCTATGATTTCGTTCAGCAGACTGTAACGGAAAGACTATAAAGAAATATAATATTGACCGAGTCGTGCAAAAAGGCGAAGACTTTTTTACTTCGCAAGGTGTAAGAGAGTTACAAATTAATAGCAAAACTGATATAAATTCAAGATTCTTTCTTTCGTCTTACGATCTGGAATCTAAAGAAAATAATTCGGGATATATTTATTTTGGGAATTATATTCGTATCTCAGTATCGCAACGAAGAAGCTTACCGAGCATTGAATGCAAAAATAATCAATTTGATTAACAGAAGGCTGTAAGCCATAGTTGCGCTTAATACGTCCATGAGGAGTAAGAGATCCTTCTGGTCGAAATGCAAGATCACGTGCCAATATTGAAAAATCTGAAACACCGCCATTGAAGATATACACAACATTCTGCGTAAGATTGCATATGACGTGCCCGGCCATACGCCGATTATGCGAAGTCCGAACTTGACAGGGTGACACACGATATTCCCCGAGTCTATACAGATATTCATTGAATCCGAGCAAATTAGTCTCACAACACGATAGCACCAACGTGTTATAACACTAATACTTTAAGTTAACACAATTTTCTTCTCCGTCTATGGCGTTATAGTAAAACTATACACAGAGAAGAGACATAAATTTGTTTAACAAATTATTTAAAATAAATGATGAGTGCATACAGCTTAAGTAGAGTAACATTATATTTTATAATGTTATCAGTGAAAACACGGCTCTGAAATTTCCAACTGCAACATGATCAATTATTTCAGCTTAGTTACAATTAAGTCATGTGGTCGATCAAACGGCCTTAGTGCGACTATAAAATTCTATGGATTCAGTACTCAAGTAAACCTCTTCCTCCCAGTTGTAAATCAATAAAAAATATACTTATCTTGTGTTTTGTATTTTTCCGTATATTCTTATCTTAAAAATTACGAGTAAATAATCCGACATTTCGATTATTACCGCAGTTGCAAAAAAAAATGAACAGGCAGAGAGAAAGCCATAAAGAATTTCTATACACCCTCGTGTTCACATCGATCGGTCGTTGTCCGTTATTTGCATTAAAAATGTAAGGCAAACGTTCATCAACGTATCCATTGACATCAACAAATTTCAATCTCATGTAGCTCAACATTATGATTCAGTACAATCGAAATGTGAACACTAGATCTATAATCATAAAGTAAAGACCGATTTTAAGTGAGTTCTCTTTTTGTTCGAAGAAGTTGGAAAATTCTACTTGAATTAATTACAAGGTATGTAATAAAATAATTTTATTAATAGTAAAATAAAATAATATATATATTTTATAATAAATTATATATAAATGACATAATAAAATTGTGATCAATACATATTCATTTTTTAATAATAAACCAATCATTATTTTGTCTTGCAACCAATTTGTGATTATGTAATTATATATAAATGTACACAATACATATTGTATATATATAAAATAAAAGAAACAAAACATAAAATAATTGTATTATAAGTTATACCTTTCCATTTATACTTATACTGTATATTAAATATACATATATATATATATATATATATATATATATATATAAAGTATATAAATATTTTACACATACGTGCAGTACAAACATGTACAGATTTTTCCAAGTTTAATTTTTAACCTTATAATTTAAATATAATTAAATAAAGTATTCTTGACTAAATGCTTTTATTTTGTTGTTATTAGCTTTGAAAAAGTACATCGATCAAATAGAACATAAACTTTACATTATTCATCACAAATTAATACTTTAATACTATATTCTCATCTACTCGTGTACTCTTATATATGTACATCTGATGTGAAACCCTATTGAGTCTCTGAATAGGAAAATTGCTAATCACATAACCCCAGTAAAAGTACTATATCCTTCTGCACGCGAAGATATAAGCGAAACATAAAGTATGTTTAGGCTTCAATACATAGCGTGTAACACCGACATATATGACGCCGAGGCTTTCATGATCTACAATATGATAAAAGCAATTATGGCCACCGTACGCGAATACTTGTGCCGTGATAAAGTGACTAGAGATCATCACTTGAACACGTCAAGACATCAATCAACATCAAATTCCATTCCACGAATATGTATCTACTTAACTACTTTTATTATTTCACTAAATCCTTACGTTAGTAAATTGCTTTAGCGAAAGATCAGCGACCTTTCCGATCGTGAGCGTCAAATACTTCTGTGATCTTATAATTATAAGGAGAATATCTCGATTCTGAATAGGATTCAATTTATACCAAAGCGCTTCATACGCCGCATCGCCAATCATTTTACTCTATAATAAGTTTTATTGTAAAATATATATATACCTAATATATACAATATATGTATATATATCATTATTATATACTGACTTTTGTACTGAGATATTCTCCAAGAAAGCAAACTATAAATGCCTCCATATTGACTAGAATGTAAAAGAACACGGATTTTACTAGCATAGGCGATCCACCCGGAACACCAATAGACTAAAAAATTTAAATATCATATTTTTTGAATACAAGTTATGTTATTTCATCTGTACTTACGATCACGATGACAAATCCTAGAGAACAGAGGACTAAAGTGATTGACACGAATTGTATCAGCGCTATGTTTGAGAAGAGAGTTTCAATATTTTTGGAGAAGGAAATAATTTTCTGATGCCGAATAATCAGTATTTTTGCAATACTATCGTTCATATATTGTTTGGTGTTCTTCCGTGTGATTTCACTCAGTTTCTGCCGCAATATATCAATTTGTCCACATGCATGAAGAACCTAAATGTTATAATCAAATTCAATTTAACATCAGGTATGTACAATAAAAGTATTTTTTGTTTTCGTATTCTTTTTTTTAAATATTGAATGAATTTAATATTAATTATTGTTATTAAGGAACTTTAAGTTTTCAAAAAACTAAATAATAAAATTTTAATATATCAATTTATAATTATTGCAACATAACTAATACGAATACGAAGCATATAACAGTTTAGCTTGGATCTTAGTTACTTATATATAATTTTGCGTGAATTTATATACTGATATATGTAGTCTTTCCAAACTGCGCGCTAAACAATTATCGTCTTGAAACACAACTCTAATAAACTATCGCAGTACTATCACGAATTAAATTGATTAACAATTTAATAATTAATTGATGCTCTTTATAATTATTGCGTTTTTTATTTTTTCTGCCTCTCTTATATCTATTACATATTTTTAATAACTTAGGAAATAGAGCAAAAATACTGCATTTAGTAACCATTTTATATAACTATTTACTTTTTAAACCAAATCATATTGTATTCTCTTCATTTAATTATATATTTTATTTATATAATATAATATATCTGTTTAATAACATACTTTTTGGATCATTTAAATCCTTGACATTATATTTCTTTATAATTTTAGAAAAATAATGAAAAAGTATTCAAACTTACCAATGTTAGCAGCAAACAATTTAGCACAGCCAACACACTGGCAGCGCTTACCTGATGAACGAACTGTATAATGAGAACGATAAAATATACTGATGTGGTTTCGATCTCGAAAGGTAACTCCATCTTGAGAATGAGCTCTCGAGAATCAGTTTGGTTGCTGCTTTTGTGCGTTAATAGAGTACCGATTGCATAGAGGAATACCGATGCTGCATGCGAACTTATTATCAAATTGGAAAACCACCGAGAGATGTAAGCCATTCTATTCATCGTGTATTCGTCAGAAATATCGCGCTTTTTCCAATCATCGACTATATGTGCTATGATATCGTCCAGCAGACTACAATATGTTATTTAAAAAAATATTGACTGACATGAGAACACAGTTATTTGTGAAATATTACTCCAGAAGTATATGAGTCAATGCAAAATTGCAAAACTTAAACAGATTAAAAATCAAACATTTTTTCTTTTTGCAATTAGCTTGAGATCTAAAATAGAAGATCTAACAATAAAATGTGCTTATTGTATGGCCGTATTTAATTTTATACTCAATCCACATCGTAATGGAGAACCTTACCGAACATGGAATATGATAAAAATTAGTTTGACAAACAGAAGACTATAAGTCAGAGTTGCGCTTATCACGTCCATGAGAAAGAAAATATTGCTCTCGGCGAAGTGCATGATCAAGTACCAATATTGAAAGATCTGAAATACTGCCATCGAAGATATGCAACAGACTCTGCGGAAAATTGCACATGATGTATCCGGCCATACACCGATCAAGCGAAGACCGAACTCCACGGAGTGACATATGGTATTTGCCGATTTTATTTCGTTATTCATTGATACTAAATAAATTCGTTTTACTGCAACGTGGTTTATCACTAACACAAAATTAAAATTTTCCTATTTCCTCTAACTACATTATAAGTAAGTACATCCAGAAAATATCAATTTGCTAACGTAACAGCATTTATAATTTGTCAGTAAAATACAGTTTTAAATTTTTCCACTAAAACTGCAATACTGACAAAACGTTCAACTTCAAAGAAGGGAAATTCTCAAGTACGATATAGTCAATAGCTCTAACTTGATTTTGTCTCTAGATATGATCACTCGAGAGAGGTTTTAGTAAAACTGTAAAAGTCTAACGCTAGAATGCTAGAATCTAATTGAGCATTCGTGTAGCCCCCACCTTGGTTGTAACCGACCAATGAAAGTTGTTCACATTTTATTTCTTTTTATTTCAGAAGTCACAAGAAAAAATTATAAGTCGATGTCTCAATAATTGCGGTGATTACAAAAAATTAAGGTAAAGACAGCTACTAAGTTTTCTATATACTCTTCTCTCAACCCTCTGTTGCCGTACGTTGTTTATATTAAAAATGTAAAGCAAATGTTCACCATCATGTATTGATACTAACAAAAAGAGACTCGAATCGCTATTCAGGAAAATTTAAATAATACTATAGAAATGATATATCCGATCAAGTAACATAAACGTATTGACTAAATTGAATTAAAACTAGTCAGCTATAAGAAACATTTCAAAGATTATAACTATATCAAAATAGCTTTATTACAATTCGGCAACTGAATATAATTCTGTCTTACCAATCTTTCATTAATATTTATTAATTATAAACAGAGATAGCGTGTGCATTCTGTTGCTCTTACAATGCTTGTAAGCATAATTTCTCCTATTAATATTAATATTTAATAAAGAGCAAGGATAAACTGATGCTTACAACATATGAGCATGAAAACGGAACGTATCCTTAAGTTATAGTTGAGCTTACTACATCTACAAATAGAAAAATATTATTGGTCCCCGAAGTGCATGATCAAATATTAAAAGCTTTGAAATATTGCCATCGAAAAATATACAATTCAATACATTAAACATATATTTGTATTGTACTGCGAAAAATTATAATTATAATGAATGATGAATAAACAGTAGAATCGTTCCCTTCGTTTATCGAACTGGTGATTACACTGCAGCACGTTTTCCTTAAAAATGCAGTGAGGTGAGGTACAGTAATACAACTTGCAAGAACTGCTCACTGCGAGGTCGAAACGTACTATGAAGAAAGCATAAATATCGGAGGGATTTGTTGTAGGGAGAAAATAAAGATGTACCTTCGTTGCGATTGAAAAACCAGTGAGAAGATTATATTTACCGTTGTAGCTGGTTCCGAGAAAGTACTGCAGGCTACAGCATATATGTAGCGCACAAGCTGGAGCACGTGACGAAAAAAAAAAAAAACAGCTCAACGAGTGATACCTTCTTGTGATGAAAGTTCATAATATTGTAACATTTTGTACAACAGCTTTTACATAACATCAACTCATCTTTAACCAGCAGCTCAAGATTCTTAAACAAATAAATTTATATTAATTTATACTAATATTGCAAATAAAAACGTACACGATATCGTAAAAATATGGTTAATATGTATATACTTAATTTTTGATCATAAAACATTATCTTATTATATAATTAATTTTATTTGAGAGAAAATTTAATGTGAAAATTTAATATGAAAAGAGAGAGAGAGAGAGAGAGAGAGAGAGAGAGAGAGAGAGAGAGAGAGAGAGAGATGAGTAAAAAGAGTAACAGCTTTTGTAATCTTTATACACTACATGTATACATACATTAATGTACTTTTGTACATATTTTATGATAATATACGGATATATTAAGCATGTAATTTTATATGTTTGAAATTAATTATGTATAGATAGAAAAAAAATTATTAAAGAAATAAGCATTTTTCTCAAACTTCATTTTAATTAGTATAAAACTTAATATAAAAATTTGATCTTAATTAATATGAAAAAACTTAATTTTATAATTAAATTAAATTTCTCTGTTTTTTTAAGAAATATTCTTTTTATTTTATCAGATCTGTGGCACAGTACATCGATCGACAGAATCAATGTTGTATTTATAGCTGTTTTCTTATACACTACATACAAATCAAGTACGATTATCACCAATCGATGCTTCAGTAAATAATGTTTTTGCTCCTCTATTCGCGTACACTTGATACGAAACCCCGTCGAGCCTCTGAATAGGAAAATGACCAATCATGTAAAAGTACTATAGCGATCTGCATGCGAAGATATAACCGATGTACAAAGTAGATATATTTAGACCTCAATACATTGCGTGCAACACCGACACGTATGACGCCGAAGCTTTCACGATCTACAACGTGATAGAATAGAAGCTATTATAGTTATCATACAGGAATGACACATTAGGACTCGACGATTAAAAAATGATTGTCAAGATATATTCGTGATAACATTTTGTGCATAAAGATGTATTTTTTTTATCGTTATTTCCATTAACTTTGCTAAATTCTTACGCTGGTAAATTGTCTCAAAGAAAGTTCCATAACTCTCCCAATCGTGAGCGTTAAGTGCTGTTGGGATCTTATGATCATAATGTGGATGTCTCGATTTTGACTAGGATTCAGTTCATACCAAAACGATTCGTACGCCGCGTCACCGACCATTTCGCTCTAAAATATATAATTGTATATTTTTGTCAAAGAGAATATCACATCAGATATTGTATATCAGATGTAATATATTTTGTACAGACTTTTGTACTCAGATGTTGTCCGACAAAGCAATACACAAATGCTTCTAAGCTCATAACAATGTAAAAGAACACGGATTTGACTAACATCATTGATCCGCCTGGGGCACCGATAGACTAAAATTTCACATATTACAATAATTTATATTTCAATGGAAATTATATTATTTTAGTGTACTTACGATTACGATGAGAAATCCTAAACAACAGATAACCAGAGTATTCGATACAAATTGTACCAGTGCAATATTGGAGTAGAGATCTTCGATATTTTTGGAGAAGGTGATAATTCGCTGATGTCGAACGATCAGCGCTTTTATGACGTTTTTGTTCACACCCTGCTCGATGTTCTTCTGCTCCACGTTCTTCCGCGTAATTTCACTCAGTTTCTGCCGCATTATATCAATCTGTCCACACACGTGAAGAACCTAAATAAATATCGCATATTTTTAGTTTAATATAACGTCTCAATTTGGATTCAACAAATGAGTACGAACAAATACGAAAGAACTTGTTTCAACAAGTGCGGACTAATAACGATTGTTATTTGCGTTCGTTTTCTTGGATTCAATTAAAATTAACATATAGAACGAAGATGAAAGAATGTACTTTTCGCACCTGCGTGTATAATTTTATTCCATAAACTATTATTTTTATATAATTATATTTGTTTTTATTATATATATATATAAATAAATGTTTAAACAATCTTCTGTCACGGAATTATATATTATAATTATTTTTAGTTCCAGGAATACAAGCAAATCACAAAACAAATGTTCTAACTTACCAATATTATTAGTAAGGAATTCACTACACCCACCATTCCAGCTGCAATCGTCTGGTGAATAAATTGAGTAACAAGGACAGCTACGTGTACTGATGTGCTCTCAATCTTAAAAGGTATCTCCATTTTGATGATGAGCTCTCGAGCATCGGTTTGATTTTCATTTTTGATCTTCATTATTGTCCCTACCGCGTAGAGGAATACTGATGTCACATGCGAGCAAATTATAATGTTGGAGACCCAACGAGATACGTAAGCTATTCTGGTCATTGTATACTCATCCGAAATATCGCAATTCTTCCAATCTTTGATCATGCATGTTATGATTTCGTTCAACAGACTATAACGAATAGTTTAAAGAAATATTGATTGATTGTGGCCAATATGATTGCAAAACAAAAAAGAAGTCTTTATTTTGTCGTTATGCCAATGTTACATAAACTAATAGTAAATTTATATATAAATAAAAAGTATCTTTTTTTATTCCGGTTTATAACTTGAAAACCAAAATAGAAGATACGAGAAGTGTTCGTGAATTGCATTTAATTCTGTGCTCGGTATATATCGCTTTGAAGAAACCTTACCGAGAATTGAATGCAAAAATAAGCATTTTGATAAGCAAAAGGGTATAAGCGAAAGTTACGCTTAGTGCATCCATAAGAATCATTAAATCCTCCTCTCCAAAATTCACGATCACGTGTTGATACTGAAAGGTTTGAAACACGATCATTGATGATATGCTGAGGACTTTAAGTAAAATTGCGCATGACGTGCTTGGCCATATCCCTATTATACGAAGACCATATTGCACAGACCAGCACACAATATTCGTTGAATCTATCTTGGTCTCCATTATGTTCAAAAACAGTTCTTCAAACGAATAAGTTAATAGTAAGTTATCACTAATTCTCGGTTTTCTTCTCTATATTATAGATAAAACTATATATAATGTAGAAAACATCGATTTAACAGCAGATTATATTTATCCCAAATAAAGATATCAGTACAATTCAAATATTTTGGAATACAAGAAAATTAAAAAGACGTTGAATTTCGGAGCGTCATGGATTGGAAGAAAAAATTTCCAACTTTAACATGATTCAAGTTCTAAGTCAATTTTTAGGTATGGGCGAGTGAGAAGTCTCGTTGAAACTGTAAAATTTTATGGATTTACAGCACTCGATTGATCCCACCTTGACCGTGTACACAAGACAGTAATTACTCATCGCTTATTTCATGTCATATTTTTTCTTTTATCTTAGAAGTCATAAATAAAAATTGTAGAATGACTTTTCTATAATTACAAAAAAAAAATGGGCAAGCGTAGTCACGAAAGCATCCAACCCTGGTATATGCATCACTCGTCCGTTATTTACATTAAAAATTCAAGGTAAATATACGTGCACTGAACACACGTGAGTAGCAAATGCGCGTGCGTAGAATACTTAAAACTTTTAAATACCAAGAAACAAAGAGCAGGAATTATGGAAGGTAAATTTATAAGGATGAATCAAAAGCGAGGGTAAAAGTTTGTAACAATAAGGAAAAGATATTGAGCTGAATTGTACAGAAACGTTTATCTGTAAAAAAAAAAACAACGCTATTATTGAATCGAATGAGATATATTGATGTATTTTTACATAAGGGCGTTCATGTTCGTGGAACGCTAATGAGTTACTAGAATTTGCGAGATATCACATTTTTCTTATAACACAATAGCTACATAAACATACAAAAGGTATTGGCTTTTCAACTATACATGACTCTCAAGACATAGCATGCAGCACGGATACATAAGACGCTGATGCCTTAATAATCTAGAAGAGAGAAGGTACAACTTGTCGTATTTTGCGTCGCAGGTAATAACATGCTGTATATTTTAACAATACAATCATTATAAAAAAATAAAACGTAAAAGACAAAGATATATATTACGTCTTTAATTGTATATATAAAAATATATTATCTTCTACTAATTTATAAATTAAATTCAAAATTGACAAAGTGCATTTCCTTTTAAAATACGTACAACCTATATCAGATATAAGAAAGCGTAATTTTGAAAGTACATCTTACTGTTGTGAAACGTTCTAGAGAAAGATCCATAAATTTTCCGATTGTAATAGTTAACTTTCTTTGTGATCTCAAAATCAGCAATAATAAAATACGACTCTGAGTGGGATTCAAGTTGTACCACTTAGTTTCGTACGCTGCATCGCCAATCATATTGCCCTACAATTGAGTGAGTGATTAAGTTTCAGAATTATAATAAGAAAATATGCCGCTTAAGTACGCCATTATTATTATTCTATAAATTACATCTTTAATATAAGTATAAATATATTTCTCGAAATGTATTTTTTTAATAATTTGATACCATTATTGAAATTTATTTAAAGAATCTGTATATAACAATAAAGTTATACGCAGAAAATTATGAAATTTGCAAGCACGACCAACAAAAAAAATAAATATATATAAAATTTAACATAATATTATTAGAAAAAGTATTATATATGAATGTATAAGATACATAAAATTTTTTCTTATAATAATTATACCAAGACTTTGTTACGCTATTTATTTATAATTATAAATAAATTTATAATTATAAATAGAGTAAGAATTTATGAAGATAATATACTTCATCATATAACTGCATCATTCTGACCTTGGCACTGAGATATTCTCCAGCATAACAAAATATGAATGCCTCCAAAGTGATGACAATGTAAAAAAAGAGAGATTTAATCAACATCGTCGACCCTTGCGTGTCGCTGATTGACTGTAACATAATCGGAAGTAATACCAAATACAAAACGCTCTGAATATAGAGAGCAAAATAAGAGTATTAAAACCCACATTTAAATACCATCTTTTATTTTGGATTTACTTTGAATACTTTTGTACGAGATATATTCCTTTTTATTACGTTTTATAGATGAGCAAAATTTAAAATAAAAATGTTTCGTGTAACAGCAATATTTTGATGTTACCGCGTATATACTAACTGCATGTATATTTGATTTCATAAAGCATCACTCACAGTCACAATTAGAAATCCGAGACAGCAGATGACCAAAGTGTTCCACAGGAATTGCATCAAAGCTATGTATGAGAAGAGAGTCTCGATGTCGGCTGAGAGCGCGATAATTCTTTGATGTCGACGTATTAGAGCTTTGATGGTCGAGGTTCGCAAGTCGAACGTATCGTCTGAAGAAATTTCTACCAACCCTTGGCATATTATATCGATTTGCCCACCTACGTGAAGAATCTAAAAATAACGGTCAACGCCCTGCAGTATATTCTCGATATTGTCACGATTCAGCATAGAAAATAGCTTGTGAATATAAAGATTTATCAACAAGGAAAGTAAAAAAGCAAATAAGCAAAATCTATTATATAATATAATAATAACGTTAGAATTAAAATCGTATATACTTAATAACTAAATAATTAATATAATATTTACTTAATATTATATTAATAATACAAAAATGTGCAATATAATATTAATTACAAATTAATTTTATTAAGGATACTTTATAATATAAGTATTTTAATAAAGAAAATTATATATCGTTGTGTAGGCGATATATATCATGTTTAATTTATTATAAAGAATAGAGAAAATTAATGGCAAAAATATGAAGACATTTTGAACTTCAAATTATCATTTATCGATCGAAATTACCAAAACGCTTTTCATTTCGTATAGATAAAATAAATACTCGTAAATATTTGTTATCTCAAACAATGCAGCGTGCGAGAGAGTCAATCGAAATTATTATAGTTTATTATTCTATACTAACAGTAAACTACTTATAATAATATATAAACTGTGCACCTCCATTACGTGATATAATTGTACATTTAGTATGATACGTATCAATTTAATTGTAAATGCTTTAGAGAGAGAGAGAAAGAGAGAGAGAGAGAGAGAGAGAGAGAGAGAGAGAGAGAGAATTAGAATTCTACTTGTTCTTTCTTTTTCTAAAGATAAAATAAAAAAATTTTTTTTACATCTCTTTTTCTAAAAAAGGATCAAAGCAATTCATAAAGCAACGTTAATTAAATGTTATTTTATTGCCAATGTGATTTGTACTAAATCACATTGGCAATAAAATCTAATCTAAAACTTAGACTCTTATAACTTATAAAGTCGTTTTTCAAATCGATCATCTTTGTCATTTCAGAGTATATATTCACTTACCAATGAAACAATTAAGGCATTAAACACACCAACTATCGTGGCTGCTGAAAGCTGGTGGAAAAACTGCGTGATCATTACGAGCTCGTACGCAGGGGAGGTATTGGACTCGAAAGGTAACTCCATCTTAAGAAACAATTCTCGCGCTGGCACCGCAAATTGCTCGTCGGATTCGTCAGTGTGAGCAACGAGTACGCCTGTGCCATAAAGAAATACTGACATCGAATAAAGACCAATGATCAAGTGGGAAGACCGATGCGACACATCGGTCGTCCTCGACATTGAGCAGATGGCCCACTCGGTCACGCACTCGCTCCGATCTTGGGACATCATCGTCAGGATGTCGTGGAATATCCTGTGAGAAACTTAGGGATTTGCTTTTTGAACTCGCTTATGATCATAAAAGAACGTAACAATCTTTCACCTTCTTCAAATAAAGCATGTACAACGATTAAATATTGTACACAACTGCGACAAATCTGATTTATTTGATTTTTGACAAATGACTGTATATATAACTAATTCTTCATTTCCTTTCATTTTTAAAAAATATTAAACTAATTTTGAATTCCATTCTCAAAATGCATGGAAAGATTGCGTTTGTTTCGCGACTTAGATAAGTAAAGCTCACCGTCGATTAATCCAAAATATTGTAAGTTTTAACAATAGGAGGCTATAAGACATCGTAGTACTAAGGCCATCCATCAGATGCGAGAGATCATCCGTGCGAACGTGTATAACAAAATATCGATACTGAAAGGTCTGTGCCATCGTAAGAGTGATCATCCAGAAGGCGCGACGGAGAACCGTACATGACGAGTTGGGCCAAACGCCGATCACGCGGAGACCGATCTCGATTGAACGACTGACAGTGCCATCAAGGATCTTCAAGGAATCAGTCTTTGAGTCCATTTTCGAAGCTCTGCCTTTGAATTTTCGACCGGGATCTTTACATTGATACCACGCGTGAAACTTCGCTATTTCATCAAAAACCCAACCGTGTATTTCGTGTAGCGATGTTAAACGCATGGATGAGTACGGGGGATGAACGCGGATGAACACGGAAGAATCGCTGCGCGCTACCAATCCCCCACCTTGATGTCGACATGAACCAATAGAAAGTACCGACAAGATATTCTCATCGCAACGCAAGAATTGCTAGGTAAGGTCGGCTGCAACAGTTAGGTAAGATAAGTGCGGGTATAGATAACGAGGGGGAAAAAAAATGAACAGGTGCAGCGAAGAGAAAATGCATTGTCTCTGAAATTACCTCGAACCTTAAAAATTCAGGAACTGTGTGCGATCGGGCGCGAGACTCTGGGGACATCGTGCAGGATAATGGTCGGTTAGATCAAGGTGCTTTAAATCGGTAAAATGTGAAGAACAACCGCGAACGGCATGGGGAAATTAAATTGTTACGTCCGGATTGGACGTCCATACCGAGGGGAAAAAATAATTTTCGCAGGGGGTATACCTACTGCTACTGTGCGCAGATAGTATACGACAGTGAGTGAACAACATGAGAGATATAAAATTGGAATCTTTGTATACAAATTCAAAATAAAAAAATTTAAATTATTTATGATATTTTTAATTGTAAGAAATATATAAATGTCTAATATTACTTAGCGAAGCTCGGACTCTCTCAATGCGAAGTAAGAATATGAATGATTTAAAATATAAAGAAAAAATAAATAATGTTAAAAATGCTTTTTATACAGTTTAAAAAAAAAAAAGGTCTCTGAGAAGAAATTATTACTAGTTCTCTATCAAAAAAATTAATTTTTATTTAATTTGTCTATTTTTATTAATTGGCTATATGATTCTTTATTTATTTATTTTTATATTTTTTATAAATTATATTTTCTCTTTTCTGTATATTTAACATACAAATTTCTCTTTAACTATTAGGGGATTGCATTAAAAGCTATTTTTTTTGTAGTTGAGCATTAATTTCAATAACAAAATGTATGAATACCTCAATCAAAGTATTTTCCCTCGAAAGCTATGACATTTTGTCACTTTTCTAGCAGAAGTTGAATTTCGCGACAAGAAAATGATCTGTCTCTTGAGTCAATCCATTCAACAACCCAATTTTCGAATTCGCTATAATTACAGTAGTGTGTATCTTTCAGAGCATGTTGCATCAATGGGAACAGATGATAATCGCTTGGTCCAGAGAATACGCTGAGTGCGAAAGAACCTCCCATTCGAGATCCATCAGGGTTTATTTCACGGCTATAGCAACATAGGGCCAATCGTCATCATGGATATGGTCAGGAGAAGAATCATCTTTCGACGATTTGATGCAATTGATGATCGTTTTTGCATTAAGTTATCATTCAAACGCTCCAATTGTTGTCGCTCGGCGATGATTGTTTCGTTCGGTTTCAATAGCTCATAATACACGATACCCTCCATATCCCATCAAATACAGAGCATTGCTTTGTGACCGTGAAATCACCAGTCTCTACATACTGTTTCCGATGGAGCAGATTCACCATAAGTTTCCGCAAGCAATTGATGAGTTTTAGCTGCACTTTTTTTCAAATCAAAATAGTGGAGAAGTACACATCATTGTTATGTGTTAATTGACTAAAAGTAAGTATATCTTCTACATGCGAAAATTAAGCGACGTACGAAGTACATTTAGTTCGTACAATGATTTTTTCTATCATGAGTGTCTAGTGCTGTTAGAATCTCATGATTATAATGTGGATGTCACGATTTTGACTCAAACTCAGTTTGTACTAAAGCGACTCATAAGCCACGTCACCAATCATTTCGCTCTAAAATATACAATTTATCTTACAATCATCAATTTGATCACAAAGAATATTATATAAGATATACAGTATATGAGAGAAAATATATTATATACGGACTTTCGTACTAAAAAGTTCTGCGACAAAACGCAGTCACGAAAATGTTTAATATACAATACCTTCATATATGCAGTCATTGTCTATTATTTGCATTAAAAATGCAAGACAAATGTACGTGCACTGAACATACGTGAAGACGTATGGAATATTTAATATTTTTAAATATGTCAAGAAGAAACAAAGAGCAAAGAAGAGCAATTATGGACGATAAATTCATAAGGATAAATTGAAAGCAAGATTAAAAGTTTGTGATGTTAAGGGAAGAATGTTGAAATGTGCATAAACACATTTATCTTTAAAAAGTACAATAACACTGTTATTGAATGAGATACATACATTGATATATTTTTACATGAAAGATATTGTCAGAAATGAAATGAAATCACTTTTATCGTATCTTAGACATGCAAGTTATGTATAAGTTATTTAATCTTTATCTACATAATTTTTAGTTATCTAAGCGCAATATTATATGAAAAGTTATTTGTGAGAAGAGAGTCTTAATATCGGCGGATATAGATAAATGAGAAAAAAAAGGCGAACAGGGGAAGCAGATATAGTCTCTGGGACGACTTCAAACCTTATAAATTCAGGAACCGTGTGCGAGCGGCACGGTGAGGAAAGTTAAATTGCTATGTTAGAATCGAATATACATATCGAGGGGAAAAAAAATAATTATTCGCAGCGATATACCTATTATTGTGAGAAAATAAGTACACGAAATGACCGTAAATGAACAACATGAAGAAAACAGAACGAAAGTCTTTGCATGTAAATGATGTTTCATCGAAATTTAAAATATACAAAATTTTCTGTAGCATATTAAATATAAATGTCTAAAACTACTTATATATATATAAAACTTAAATTCTCGTTGATACGAAGTAAGAATATAAATAATTTAAAATATAAAGAACAAATGAATAATCGAAAATGATTTTTTGCACATTTTTAGGAGTCGTATAAAAAACTCTGAAACATTTTATTACGATTATTTTATCCAAAAAATTTTAGTCAGTTATTTCTTGTTATTAGTTATTTGTATTATTTTTATTTATTTATTTCTATTATCTTTTTATAAATTATATTCTTTTTTCCGTATATTTAAAACAGATTTCGCTCCAACTATATGTAATGCTACACTTGCTACTGTCCAATACTCCGATAACCACGATGGATACTCTTGGCACAAGTAATTGTTATCCACTACAAACTTCGTTTAATACATCGCGTGCAACACTGACATATACGAAGCTGATGCTTTCATTACCTATCCGAAAAAAATAATAAATTTCATTTGCATAATAAACCACGTATTATTTTCTATCTTCTTTTAAGAAACATTGAATATTTTCGCATTTCATCTCGTTTATATATTTGCAATTTAAAATTCTCACACTCGTAAATCCTTCCAGAGAAAGATCCATAACATTTCCAGCGGTAATCGTCAATCTCTTCTGTGATCTTAATATCACAAATAACAAAATACGACACTCAGTAGGCGTCATGTTATACCATAGCGCCTCGTAGACTGCATCGCCAATCGATTTGCTCTAAAAAAAGAGGCACACGAATTTAAAGAAAAAGTCTCTCAATTTATCAGGGCACGTATTATAGAACTATTCGGAATGAATTCTGATCGGAGTTATTCCGTTTTCCCTAGAAAAAGCAATAGAAATTTAGGGACTAATTAAATAATTCCGATTGGAAAATGTATTCCGAATAATTCCATAACGTATCCTGAATTCGATATTTCCATTCTGATCCATATTTTTCGAACATTCAAGAAACACATATACGTAAATATATATTAAACTGATTAAGCTTGATAAATTGTTCTGCAGATGAGAGAAAAAGTTTGAAAATTGATTGCGCACGCGCGCGCCAGTGGTTCAAAGGAATAAAATATTACACATGTAGAATAAAATACTGTGCGAACCTTGGCGCTGAGGTATTCTCCCGCGAAACAAAAGATAAAAGCTTCCAATGTTACGGCAACGTAAAAAATAGCAGATTTCAAAATCACCACTGTGGCTCCGTCCTTAATAAGAGACTACAACAAGATTGTCGAAAGACATAATATTTAATAGATTTAATGTAAAATTACAAATTAATTATTTTATGCTATAACTATTTTATTAATTAACGATGCAACTTACGGCTATGATGGTAAAACCAATGCAACAGATGACCACGGTATTCGATAGGAACTGCATCAGCGCAATGTCGGAATAAAGTTCCTCGATATTGTCCGAAAGTGTTATTATCTTTTGGTGCCGGATAATCAGAAGCTTGACACTTGTGACGATTGAATCACGCTGCGAAATTTTGTCGCCGCAAATTGTCAGTAACTCCCGGCGAAGAATATCGATTTGTCCGCTCACGTGAAGCACCTAAACGTGATTACATATATTAATAAATTCTACAAAACACAAACTTTTCCGCGAATTATTGTGAATAAAAATTCCTTTTCAAAATATTTAAATTTTAAATGCAAAATTAGAAAAAAAAATCAATCTTAATTAGTTTTAATTAATGTTCGCAGAAGCACATGTTACAAGTAAAGAGAGAAAAAAAAGACATAGAAGAAATGAAGCTATAATAAATCTTAAAAATAAAGAAATAATTGTAATTATAAGAGAACAATCCTATCTTTGGTCAAAGTAAATCTTGGTAATGAATATTTCTATTAAAATTTTTTACAAATCAATATTTCAATTTTATACATTGCGCGTCGATTCGATTTGTCGGACTTGAAATGCAATTGTAAACTAAAATATTAATATTTCAAATTTGATTGTCAATTTCATAATGATGGTAATAATTAACCATTTTACAAATCTGCAAAAATTTATTTTCATTGGTTAATTTAATTTCTAATTGTAAATCTTAAAAAGTTACTCAGCACTCACATGATTTGGTTAAACTCACCAGCGTAATAATTAAGCAATTCATCATAGCAACTAAAGTGGCGATCGACACTACGTGAAGAATCTGACCGACCGCTAAAAGCTCGAAGAGGGGAGACACGTCAACTTTAAAGGGAAATCTCATCTTTACAGGCAATACTCTCGAACTAATGTTTAGATCCTCCTTAAAGTCAGTCGAGCGACGTAGAAGATTTGTCATGGAGTAGCAAATTGCGGCTGTAGCGTTAATACTGATTAACACATTCGAGCAGCGACGCGATAAATTGGCATTACTCGCCATAATGCACGATATTGATTTGTCATAAATATTGACGTTACTCCAATCTTCTTCCATCGCTAACATGATATCATAAAATATCCTGTAGAAAATTGCTTGCGTATTTTGTATCAAATTGTTATCCCTGTTGTTTACATCAAACAATCACTGTTCCTACCTGCGATTCGACCAAAGAGAGATCAGCTTTAGAAAACCAAGACTGTAAGCTAACGTAATGCTGAGTGCATCGACAAGGTTGGAGATATTATTGATGTCGAAATGATTGAAGATGTACGCGTACTGAAAGTATAGCGCGAACACCAAGCTCATCATGTACGCGAACCAAGTGATAGTTCCGTACGGCAAACCCGGCCAGATTCCGACAAAGCGGAGTCCGATCTCGACGGAAGTGCTGATGGAAGTTGCGCGCATTATCTCGCATAGGATTGGACCACGGCGATGTTTTCTCGTCAAAAGCAAAACGATTATCGTGCGAACATCGCTACTCGAATATTAAGCATTGAGTTTCAACGAGCTATAACTCCGCTTGCTATGCCAGGGAACAATGTGTTGCCCCTTTGTCGATCGTTATCAATCAATCGTAATTACGCGTACTCTTACCGTTCCTGATGCGATGGCAAAAAAGAACCGTACGTTACTTTTCACGATGATTACAGGTTATTACAAAGAAGAAAGAGCACAATTTGAAGCTACGTATTGAATGTTATAAGGAGGGGGACATAAGTTATTCATTTAACGAAAAAAATGAAAGATCCGTTGAGCGCATGTGAACAATGCCAGACGCGTTAAAAGACTTGAGAAGCACAAAGGCAAAGAAAAGGGAGTGCTGTTAAAAGGAGACTTGTGAAAAGTTCTAAGTCGAGACCATTGTTGTTTTATAAACAAAAATAGTATATGGAATTATCATATGATCATGTTCACATGCTGCTAAAAAAGATCGGAAGAGATTATCTACTACGCATATTAATAGTAGATATGAATGTCAACGTACGTAACATATCTACTTACAAAAGTTTGTTAATCTAAAAGAATCATATGTATAAATTAAAAATATTCGATATAAATGAAAGGGCAGATATCTTACTTTCTAATATACTGCAATGACATCGTTCTGCACGTTTATGGCTCATATAATTTTCTCTTCACTCTAACATAGTAACTAAACTAATTATCTATAAAAGAATAAGTTCTAATTATTATAAAAAATATAATATTATCAAAATTATTAAAAAATGATTTATTATACAAAAATAATATATTATAAAACTTTAAGATTTCTTTCATAGATAAATTTCTTTATGAAATACTTAAAAATGTTTCTCTCTTAAAGAACTCTTAAAGATATCTTAAAATTGTTTTATACATCCGCTCATTATATAACTAAGAAAATAAAGTTGCGTTTAATCTGCCCTATTTACACACGAGTTTAGTCAAAACTCACCGGACATCCTGTATATATATATTTTTTTTGTATATTATTTTTTAACTGTGTAATAATTAATTATATATATTTTAAGAAATAATTTTGCGCGCACGATTCTATGCGTTTTCTTATTAGTTTCATTAAATCGAGCAAATTTAACCATTAATATCCGTATACAAGTTCATAATTTCTCAATGCATTGCAGCGATAAGCAGAAGCTTTTATAATCTGTATACGGAGACACTTTTCATTGTAAGTATCATATCGGATGTGTGCATAGTTACGAAGACTGCTAAATCGTTTGCATTATAAATTGTTTGCATAGTCAGCTTTGATATTCACCCGAGGCGCGTTTAATATCCATGAGCAACATTTTGTATGTATGAGAATAGATCTTATGCCAGTGAATTTCCTCCAGAGGAAGATCCATCACTTTTCGTCAATCTCTTTTATTACCTCACAATCACAAACAGAAAGGTCAGACATTGACTGGGTGTTATTATATATTGTGCCAAACGGACTTGTATACAGCATCTGCAATCAGTTTAAACAATGTAAAAAACAACCAAATAAGTTCAACATACATAAATATCAAGCAAGGCTTCTTTTTCCAGATAAAATTGTATTTTATATAAATAAGCTTATATAGCAATTTGTAAAGTTAAAAAGCTTACAAAACTGCTTGCTAACGCAGCAGTTTATCTAGAAATAAGTTCGATAAAATATAGTTGAAATGTAATAAACCTTTGCGCCAATAAGGTACTTCCTAGTGAAAATTTAAAAAAAATGTAATTATTATGATGTAAAAAAAAACTTCAAAAGATTGTACTGGGTTATGATAAAGTTATATGTTAAAAATGTGTCTATGAGAATTAAAAAATCATTTATCTTAAAAATTCGCATAAAGACATTTTATCATAATAACTGACGTCATATAAAAAAAAATCGTTGAAAATTGTAATAAGCAACGTGGCACATACCCATAAATGTGAATCCCATTTTGACGAAAACATGTTTGTCGTATTTATTAAATATCTCGTAAAATTGTAATAACTTCCACGATACTTACTTTTCTAAATCGCCTGCCATCGATATGAGTAAACGATACGTGTTATGCGTAAAACTTGTACGACGATTGATCCATAGTACGACGCGTGATGACAATAAGAGAACCAACCGATCGCAGAGAGATCGGCGAAAGCTGGAACAGCTATCGATCAATCGTAATTATACATTTGATGACTCAAGCATTGATCGTTCAAACATTATAACTTCAGGGCAACAAACAATCAACAGGCTTCCCTCCGCTAGGGTAGCTAACAATTTCCTTTAAAAATGTAAGTCTTTCTTTTAGCATGTGCTCGTATACGTATATCTATAATAGTTGTATTATCTATAATATTATTGAACAGAAACGATTAAAACTGACAAAGAAACCTGAGGAAACTTTGAAGAAAAAATACAGATGTAAAGAAGGGAAAAATTATGTACAGACAAGAAATTAACAAATGCGCAGGATGCGATTTGAAATGTGGATTGGCTTTTTCCACACATAATAATGTTTTAATATTTTTGTTGTATAATGTAAAAGAAAATTGAAGTTCTTTCTAATTGTATTAAAATTAACTTCAATTGATATATCTTAACTCTTATATTAACTATTTAAAATAATATTTAAATAATAATTTTATATTAATAAATTTAGTAAATAAAATATAGTGTTTTAATAACAAAAAAAAAAATTTTGTAAAAGTAAGACCTTTATGAATTAATAGTACTATTTTTTTTTATCACTAATCCATTTTTGTATCTTTCAACTTTTAAAGGAATTTCTGATGAAAGTTAATAACGTGTTATTGCGTTTTTTCATTAAATTTGGGAAACGTGTAGCCAATACAGTACTGCGGATGACATATTGATGCTTAATATAGGATAGGAGCAAAAATATCAAATATAAAATATTAGTTTTGGTAGTAATCACGTATAAGTGCCAATCGGTATTACTGCACTTGTTCAATCATCTTCTATTGTCGTTAGAATTTTGTAAAATTCGCTCCTATTTATAACTTAAAATGGCCAAATATTACAATTATAAACTTCAGCCATACCTAGAATATTTATTGCTGACTTACTGTTAAAAATAGTATGGTTCATTTTGAGAGATGAAAACATAGCATTATCTTTCAGCAACTTGCAACTTATTGTTAAAAGATGTGCGTGAATAGAAGGGTAATTTAAAATTACGTTAATAACACATGAAAACACAAAGATCGGTATCGCGCATTTATATGAGTTAATTCGCTAAAATTACCTCCAGATCCTTAAATGATATACTGTAATCTATATCATCGCCAGAGTGCTAATCAATTAATCCCAAGTACGTGCTGAATAGTCTAACAGTAATTTGAAATAGCTTATTAACTGGGTGTTCTATAATTTTACCAAAATAATATTATCTTACTATAAATTACAATAGGAGCTGAGAAACTTAAATCAACGAAACGTATTATGAAAATGCCATTATAATATTATTCATGCAACCAAATATACCAAATTATTCAACGAGACTTCAACAAATTTTATGTGAACTACGTATAAAAATAGAACTAAGTATTCAACAAATAAAGACAAAATAAAGAAAGAAATTATTGCATCTATATTGGCATTATTTTAGACAGCGTATCTGCAATCACAAACATCACTTCAAAATATTATAACAACTACTTTATTAACAATTTAACAATTAATTCCTTTAAATAATTTATGTTTTCTAAATCATCTCATTACACTAATTTAAATATGATTTTAACAAATCATTGCATTGGTGTCAATACATCGCATACAAGACAGATACATATGATGCCGATGCTTTCATAATCTAAACAAATAAAAGTATAAAATACTTAAAATTGTAATTTATACATATATATACATATATAAAGGATACGTATCATAACAAACGCTAACATCAATTGTAAGAGCAAAATAAAATCTTTATTTAAAAATTATTTATCAAAAAAGTTACGAAAGATTACAGTTGTTAAAGCTTCAAATGACATATCCATCATTTTTCCTGCAGTGATCGACAGTCGCCTTTGGGATTTCATTATCATAAATGATATAATTTTACTCTGATGTGGCGGCATATCATACCACAACGATTCATATGCTGCATCAGCGATTGATTTACTCTAAAAATAACGTAAATTATGTCAAAAAGAGCAGGATAGTATTTTTTTCTCTTGATCCAAAAAGTTCTTTTATCTAAAAAAAAAAAAAGCTTTTTTCTAGTCTACTATATTCTAGTTCTGACATTTGTAAAAAGAATTGTAATAAAGGGATACATTATTTATATAAAATAAAATTAGTGTGCATTTTTAAAATCTTTAATATAGTAACTCTTTTCACAATATTGTATTTACTGACCTTAAGACTAAGATATTCTCCGGCAAAGCAAACAATAAACGTTTCTATCATTACGGCAATGTAAGCCAAAGTAGCTTTCACAAACACGAAGACATCGATTTCATTATGAACCGACTATTTTAATGTACAATAAAAGAGAATATATAACTATCGAAAGAGAATATAAAATATCGATATCATAACATATTTATTATAATACTCACAATTATAATAACGAATCCTAAACAACAAATGACTAAAGTTTTGCAAACAACTTGCATCAATGCAATGAAGGAAAAAAGTTTCTCAATGTTCGCGGAAAATGCGTCGACTTTGTTATGCCTTTTGATCAACATTTTTAATATAAATGCGGAAGATTGATAGGGAAAGGCGTTTTCGGAAATATTTCTGAACTCTTGACATATTATATCAATTTGCCCGCTTACGTGAAGCACCTAAAATGTACTTAAATTGCTGCAAAGTTTCAAATAATATTTGTAAAAAATACTTTTAATAGCAAAACACACATTCAGTATAAATTTTCAACGTTTATTGTTATGTGACATATTTATTAAAGTACATTTTTTCCAAATGTCATATTTATCTTTATGTTTCTAAAGGAAATATATAATAATGCTGCAATATTGTATGTAAAAATAATGTCGCATATAATATAATATAAATCAAGTAATATTTTCAAGAAAAAAATATTACTTCTTTGGATTTAAAGCGTCAAAAATCTTTTTATCAGTTTTGAAAAAATAGAAAAAGATGAATTTAGGATACTAAACTTACCAAAGTAAAAATTAATCCGTTTAAAACAGCAACTACAAACGAAACTATTATTACGTGTAAAAATAGAATCGCGACCAATAGCTCAAAAATCGGTGACTGCTCAGTTTCAAAGGGAAGAAGCACCTTAATAGGAAGCTGCCGCAAGGTATCATTGTAATCATTGGTTGAATATACAAAACGAATTGCATAATCACCCAAAACGTACAATACTGCAGCTACACCGTTAAAACTCAACATAGCATTAGAATAAAAATGAGATACACTCGCTTTAATTGTCATCATATTCAAATGCTCATCGATGTTGATGCACTCATGCCAGTCATTATCCATAACAGCTAAGATTTTATGAAAAACTCTGTAATATATTATTAATTTGTCAAATAGTGAATAGAATATTCTATTCATGCCAAACCAATACACTAATAATTTAATATTACAAAACTAAAAAGTCTCATAGTCTTTCGCGATCTATAATATCGGCGATATAAAATTTAATTTTACATAATATAAAATTTAATTTTACATACGCGACGCGTTGTCTTACCGACGATGTATCCATAGGCTGGCCAATTTGACAAACGTCAAACTGTAATCTAAAGCTAAAGACAAGCCATCGATAATATTCGAGAGCTCACTGATACTGAAGTGCTCAAGTATGTATAGATATTGAAAATACTGTATAATCAATATACTTGACATAAAAATCAGCCAATGAAAGATGGAATAGGACACCTCCGGCCATACACCAAGCAACCGAAGGCCGAATTTCAGCGCCGGACTAACGGTACTCTTGGCTACCATTCGTTGAAAATTTAGAAAACGCGAGGATGAAGATTAGGACATTTGTCCGCTGCGATTGTAAAAGAGAACTGACAGGACAATAACAATTTTTCCAAGAGCATCCCCACGCGCATACAGTATATCCCCCACTCATGTTAATGCGGACCAATCATCAATTGCAGTTATACATCTGTATAACAACAGTTTGAGGAAGAACAATTCGTAGTATTAGTTATAGTATTCATAGTATTACCTTGTATGAGAGAGAGATCATTCTATAATATATTCCTTGTACAATTTAATAATGTATCTTGACCGTGAAGTAACAAAAAATCGTGCATTGAACCATTTCTTCCCATATAATGCGATATTGTGGACAATAAAACATATGTGCACCATTTTCTAGATGTCGTAATGACAGTTTAAAAGTTCATAATTACGGCTTATCCTCGATGACGGAAATGAATTGTATTAGTGCATCGATCGTTTTTACGAAGACAAGAAAAAAAACATCTTATATCCCTCTGATGTATTAAATTCTTCCAATATAATGACAAATAATTTCCTCTAATAAAGTAAATATTGAATTTTCTCAGAACACACGTGCAAATGAAACTTAAAGAACTGAAATAAACTGAAAGTCTTATAGAAGTTTGGTTACACAAATACAAATAAATATGCCAACATATACTGCACCTGTTTAGATCTATTGTAAAATAACGTCTTGGTAATTATTACGTTCTCTGTAAAGTTACATTGCTCTTTTTCTTTATTTTTCTTTCTCTTCTTTCTAAGAAAATATTTTAAAATATAAATGAAAGAAAAGAAGTTTGTGAAATTTAAATTCATATTAACATTTTATACTAACAATACTAAGTAACACTAGAATTTCAAGAAATTACTGTTTATTAATATCAATACCACGCGTGTGTAAACAGGTACGTATATATAATGCTGATAGTTTTAAGATTTAAAAGAAATGTTCAAAATTATTTCACACATTTCTATTTTTTGTGACAGTCAAAAAGTTTATTTAAATTTATTTAAAGCAAGAAAGTTATTCCGAAAGCTTACATTCATGAAAGTTTCCACAGATAAATTTGTAATTTTCCCGTAATCATTAGTCGTTTTTGAGATTTCATAATTATAATCATTACAATATTCTTCTGATTTGACAATAAATCATACCACCGTGATATGTTGCATCGGCGATTAATTTTCTCTGAAAATAATACAAAAGACAATACATAAAGACAACATGAAGAAAAATAATGAATAACATTTTTAATAGTTTTTTCTTATTGAATCAAATATTGTATAAAAGTCTTTGTGTAAATTGTTAAAGTTTACTTAATTTTCGTACTATTATAAGTTTATAAGTAACAAAAGAGAGAGAGTTAAAAAAGTATAAAATATAAGAGAGTTAAGCTAAACATTTTTTTCTCAAATCAATAATTTAATGTGATGCTCGCCTGTATTATCGATAAAACTAGCATCTTTGACGTTTTCGTTCTTGTCTAATTTCTTCATAATAGTTTCGTAGAATAAAAATTTCTTTTCCACGATTTAAATATTCATGCTAATGTATCTGCCCTTGGTCTGTATTATGTCCAAAACTGGAAAAAATATGAAATTATATATATACAGATTTCTTTATCCATTTCTATCTTTAGCGTTGGTCGTTATACTGAAATTAAATGGATAAATAAATCTGTAATTTTATATTTTTTCCAGCTTTGAACACAATATATAGACCAGGAATAGATATATTAGCATGAATATTTAAATCGTGGAAAAGAAATTAGACAGGAACAAAAACGTCAAGAACGCTAGTTTTATCGATAATACAGGCGGCTCCAGCATTACCTTAATATCTAAACACAATAAACTATAATAAATATTTCGTGGTTTTATTAACAAAAAAATAAGTCATCCACATTGTCAGTGTTATAAGTGAAAATTTAAATAATATACTGATCATGTGTAACAGATACGGACGCATTTTTGATTGTTAGTTAAAAAATAAAAGAATTATAAAGCAATGATTTTTATAATTCCGAAAAATTATAATTTTTATTATTCTTTTTGGAACCGTTAAATGGCAAAATATTTTTCTTGGGTACTGATAATATAAATTAAATAGTAACATTTTTTACTTATTGACTTACATTAATTTTATTACTATTTCAACAAATATCTATCGTAATTTTGTCTGAGTCAGTAAAAAGCATTCAGAATAGATATATATGATACTGACGCTTTAATAACCTAAAAAGCACACAAATAAAGAGATTATATATTTATTGTAATAAGGCTCAACGAATTTAAAACTAATATGAGAATAGGGCTACGAGCCTGAGATTTATTAAAATTTATTATATTAGAATTAATAGAATTAAAGATTTTAATAAATCTCAGGCTCGTAGCCCTATTCTCATATTAGTTTTAAAGAGATTATGTTTTATATTAAAAGAGTGACCCCAAAATTTACCCGTTTTTGTGCCCTCGATTTTGACTAAGCTCTGTGTCTAATGGTACCTTATAATATAATGACAATGAGACATTAATCACAGAGAAGTCACAAGTTGATATGTTTTTAGATCTAAGAGGGGGAGTGAATTCAAAGTCGGTTTATCATTACAGATCTGCGAAATCCGGTATTTTAAGAAGCTTAATCCAGCCAATGAAGACAAGATCGCGATCGATCCAGCCGATGAAGGCAAGACCATTGGCAGTTTTTCTAATTCGAAGGCAGTTCTTCCGAATCTGGCCGAGCAGTATTTCAACGGCCGAAGCAAACGCTCATTTGCACTTCTGCAGTCTTACTTAAATGATGCTTTGAATGTAAAAAATTTTCGCATAGATGTAATATACGTAATAACACGTGACACCCACTCAGCTATGATAGCAATTATCACCTTAAACTAAAACTTCTTTGTAATTAATATCTCATTGTATACGGTCTCATTTGGCAGTTCAGTATAAAAATTGAAGGCCCAAAAACGGACGAAAAAAACCATCTTTTTGAGATTACGCTTTAAATTGCTTCTAATCAATCTGCTATTTATGTTGTTATAAACAAATAAATTTTGATCTATAAATTATATTTAATGTAATGTGTATAAAAATGTAAATAGATGAATGATTATGAGCAAATTAAAACAACTTCTTAAAAATTAAATGTCAAAAAATTAAAAAAAATTACATTCGAAAAAGTTTCGAACGACATATCCATCATCTTCCCTGCCGTTATGGCTAATTGCTTCTGAGATCTCATTATTATTAGTATTAACATTTTACTCTGATGTGACGGTATATCATACCACGGCGATTCGTATGCTGCTCTGACAATTAATTTACCCTAAAAGCAAAAATATAATAGATAAAAGCAATGATTTCTTGCATGCTATATATGTATATTTATCCTATTTATATGAGAAATTATGTTTTTCTTCAAGTACAGATATCAGAAATCCTATGGAGATTAAAAGATAAAGAAGAAAAGTAACAGAAATATAATATAATATATAGAGAGAAAGAGTGTAGTAAAAAGAAAGCATAAAACAAAAACATTTTTTATTGAAAACATACATTCTCATTTCTTAGACAAGGTATGTTTTAAATAATATTTATGCACTATAATATATTAAAATATTTTTGCAAAAATTTCTATATAATTTATCAATTCTCATGGAACAATAACTATTTAAAGTTAAAAGATTTCATATCTGACCTACAACTTCCTGAATACTTACATAAATATTATACTTAGCATATAGCATACACAACAATATTGCACATAGAGTATTGCATACGTACACAACAATATTGCACAAAACACTTTGCATACACGACAGTATTGTACACAGAGTTCTCTATACACAGTTCATTACACTCACGACAATATTGAACACAGCGTATAACATATTTTATACACAATACGTTGTATAAAGGATAATAAGGAATTATTCAGATATACGATGAATGCTAAAGCCACGTTATTTAAAAAATCGAATTGCACAAGCGCAATTTGACTTTTGACTAAATAACGTGACTTTGCTGTGTGTGTCAATGTGCTGTGTGCAATAATGCCGTATATGCAATATGATGTGTGCAATATTGCCGAATACGTTGTGTGCAAACGAAGCTGTAAGCAATCAAAGTCATTCTAATATTATAAATACGTACTTTGTAATTAAGATGTTCTCCAGCAAAGCAAATAATGAAAATCTCACCCAATGAGTCAAGAAAACCAAGAACTATTTTTATTATCAAGAAAATATCCATTTTGTCGTGAATAGTCTAATTTGATAAACAATAAAATAGAAAAGAATAATATATATATGTAATTCTTTTTTATATAGAAAATATCAATTAATGTACTTTTATTGCAGAACTTACAATTATGATAAAAAAACCTAGACAGCAAAAAAGTATCGTCGTCCAAACAACTTCTACCAATTCAATAAAGGAGACAAGTTTTTCAAGGTTTTTAGAAAATAAAACAATTTTATTATGTCTATCGATCAACATTTTAAATAAAGATACGGTAGATGCATGAAAAGAAGTACTTTCTATAGAAATATTTTTAAATTCATGACACATTATATCAATTTGTCCACTAACGTGTAGTACCTAAAATGTACTTAAAGTTGTACAAAAATCGTAATTATAGCATATAAAAAAGATTTTCACACTACAGTTAACATGTTTCAAATACAAAAAATATTTTTACATAATACATGTATTTATAAACTCAAAGAAATTCTTCTTGCAAAATTATATGTAAAATTTTTTGAATATTAGAATTAACAATATTTATTATTTACGAAGAAAAGTGATGATCTGTAAATGTATCAGTTAGTTCTCTCTAAAAGTAAAGTAATGCAATACATTATTGTCTAAAAAGATATTAATATCTGATTACAGCAATTACAAGTTTAACACTATAAATTAAAGTTGTCCAAATTATTAAACGCTTAATATTTAACATTTTTATCATTTTGATCTATAATTGAATTATAACCATAAATAGTTTATTAAGGTTCGGTTGCACCAACATTACTTGATTTTAAACGAGATTTAAAACTCTATATCAATCTCGTATTAAAGAAGAGATATAGAAACAGAGACAGTTTAAGTCTCGCTTAAAATAAAAATTACGTTGGTGCAATCGGGCCTAACTGATTTAATTATATTTAAATCTAAATCTTATATCTGATTTAATTATCTTGTATAACAAACTTTTACAAACTTTGACGTAAAATATTGTTACGATAAATAAGTTTCAATTCTGCATTATAAATTCCTCTATTACATAAAAACAAATAAATCACAGAAAAATATTTATATATAAGAATGTTTTACCAAAGTGAAGATTAACCCATTTAGAATAGCTTGTGTGCCTATAAGTATCAACGTGTATAAAAATATTGTCACTGCAAGAATCTCAAACAGTGGCGATTGTTGAATTTCAAAGGGAAGTTGTATCTTTATAGGAAGCTCCCGCAAAGTGTCATTTTGCAAAGTGTCATCATCAGTCAAAAACACGAAACCAATTACGTAATCTCCTAAGAAATAAAGTACCGTACAAACCATATTAGCACACAATATACCATTGCAAATAAAATGTGCTACATTGGCTTTAATTGTCATCATATACAAATGTTCATCTATATTGCACTGGCGCCAATCATTATCCATAGCAATTAACATTTGACGAAAAATTCTGAAAAACGTTATTTTAATCTATTATAATATTTCAAATGCAAAAATTACATTTTTTCCAAAAGCCATCAACGTTGTGTTTAATTCTCAAGCTAAAGTTTGGGTGATGACATTAATAAATCACTTTTGCTTATGATAAATCAAGTCAACAGTGTTATAAAATTGAAAAAAAAATTGTTTTTCGAAAACGGAATTAAGTAAAGCTGAACAAAGTTGAATTATATAGTATAGAATATCTTACTGACGGCGTATCCACAGTCCAATCAATTTAAATAACGTCAAATTGTATAATATAGTTATAGTCAAACTGTCAATGAGATTCGAAATTTCGCTGATACTCAGATGTTCAAAAATGTACAAATACTGAAAATATTGTATGACCACTGTGCACAATATAATACTAAAAAAGTGAACAGTAGAATGCAAATCACTCGGCCAAATGCCGAGTAATTGGAAATAAATTTTCAGCACTGGGCTGCAAGTACTTCTTATTATCATTTGCCAATGATTTCTAAAACTTAAGAAAGTAACGATCTGCGTTTGCACATTTGTTCGATTCTCGAGATAAGGAGTAATTGAGACAGTATATCCTCTGTTTCGTCAAGTATATTCCACTCGGTGCATTCCCACTCGCATAAATATGAATTATGTAGCATAAGAAGATATAGCAAAGGAAGATATTACTAATTTTTTTATAAACGTGTTGTAATTTTCTGTAGAAATCTAACAACGCAGTAATAAATTACTCGGATAAGTAAAAGAGACATCTGTATCAAATTATTGATGAACGATCCGATGCGTAATATAGTCGGTCCGTCCCTTTTCTTCCAAACTTTTTATAACGTAAGAAAGTAAGGATCAGCGTTTGCACATTTATTTGATCCTCTAGGTAAGAAGTAAATGAGACAGTATATCGTCTATTTCTCCAAGTATTATACATATATTCCCATTCGGTGCATTCTCACTCGCATAAATATATGGATCAAACATTATGTATTGTGTAGCATCATAATAAATGAGGATATAGCTAATTTTTTTATAAACGTATTGTAATCTTCTATTGAAATATAATAACGTAGTAAATGACTAGGAAAACTAAGAAAAACATATGTCGAACAATTGATGTACGATTCGATGTGTAATATAGACAGTTCCCTTTCCTTGCGAACTTATATCTGGGCAATAAATTTCTAGAAATAAGAGACAAACGTCCGCTGCATTCTGTACATTGTAAAAAACGATAATCGCACAGCAGGCCAACAATAATTGTGTATTAAATATTCTAAGCGAACGTAACTGAATAACATTCATGTAATTCTACTTTTGATGGTCTTCGAAGAAATAATATAAGAGCAAAATAACAGAACATCATTAAAATGATAAGTAATATGCCTTAATGCTTCTAGGAATTATTCTTATGGAAAGTATCCCGAATTAAAAAATTGTTTAATAGAAAATATTAGAAATATTTGAAATAGCTTGAAAAAAAAGTATACTCACAACGTCATATGATCGTACATAGAAGAAATACTAATTGTCTAAAAAAGCATAAACATCAAAAACATCCGACTATAAAAAATCTTTTTAAGTTTAAATGTATATAAGGTAATATGATAATAACAATATACGTAAAATTATTTATTTCTACATATGTGTGTGTGTGTGTGTGTGTGTGCGCGCGCGCGCGTGCGTATAACAAAATTGCAAAAATTATTTGATACAAATTATTTATTTTATGAATAACTTATTATAGTGAAAAGTGTTTTAAAATCTTACACATTTACACATTGTTACTTTTTTTAAAATGATTATTTCTAAACTGTTACAATGACTAGTCCCAGTTTCTCGTGTAATGAAACAAATCACAATTTGTGTATAACTAAATTGTTTCAAAGTAATTTTAAAAATCAAATTTTTTTATTTGAATACTGACGTCACAAGCCATTACACAACCTGTTTAAATAACAATAATAATAATAATAATAATAACATTAATAAGATGAGCCTTACTATATAGTATATACCAGTGGTCGGCACTAGATGCACATTTCGTCCGACGCGATCGATGAAACTCGAACAGCAGTGCAGTGAAGGTTCACAGGAATTGGCCCGAAATGTGCATCGAGTGCCGAACACTGGTATGTACATATTATAAGCGATTTTTGGCGATAGTGTGATATATGATCAAGGTCGTTATTGGTAGAGATGGAACTTTTTGTGAATAACCACAATTATTAGCTGAAACGTACTGGTTCTTTTTCAGACATGCAATACCGTTTAAATTTACTAAGAAGGGAATAAGTGGAAATAATAAAATATTTGTTTGTTTTAATAAGTGAAATGTATTGTGGCGACCCGCCACCAGAGGTCATTTTACACATGACAATGTTACGTACAGCTCATTGCACACACAACAATGTAACACACTGCGCATTGCGTACATGATACGTTTGTAGACAACACATTATATACAGGATAATAAGGAGTTATCCAAATATATGGTGAATGATAAAGCCACGTCATTTAAAAAATCTAATTGCACACGCTCAATTTGATTTTTGACCAAATAACGTGACTTTGCTGTGTGCAATATCATTGTGTATGAAATGTGCTGTGCAATATCGCCGTGTGTAAGATACCATGTCTGTAAATAAAGCTGTAAGCAATCGAAGCTTTCCCAATATTATAAATACTTACTTTGAAATTAAGATGTTCTCCAGCAAAGCAAATAATGAAAATCTCACTCAATGAGACAAGAAAACCAAGAACTGTTTTTGTTAACAAGAAAATATCCATTTTGTCGTGAATAGTCTAATTTGATAAACAATAAAATAGAAAAGAATAATATATATATGTAATTCTTTTTTATATAGAAAATATCAATTAATGTACTTTTATTGCAGAACTTACAATTATGATAAAGAAACCTAGACAGCAAAAAAGTATCGTCGTCCAAACAACTTCTACCAATTCAATAAAGGAGACAAGTTTTTCAAGGTTTTTAGAAAATAAAACAATTTTATTATGTCTATCGATCAACATTTTAAATAAAGATACGGTAGATTCATGAAAAGAAGTACTTTCTATAGAAATATTTTTAAATTCATGACACATTATATCAATTTGTCCACTAACGTGTAGTACCTAAAATGTACTTAAAGTTGTACAAAAATCGTAATTATAGCATATAAAAAAGATTTTCACACTACAGTTAACATGTTTCAAATACAAAAAATATTTTTACATAATACATGTATTTATAAACTCAAAGAAATTCTTCTTGCAAAATTATATGTAGAATTTTTTGAACATTAGAATTAACAATATTTATTATTTACGAAGAAAAGTGATGATCTGTAAATGTATCAGTTAGTTCTCTCTAAAAGTGAAGTAATGCAATATATTATTGTCCAAAAAGATATTAATATCTGATTACAGCAATTACAAGTTTAACACTATAAATTAGAGTTGTCCAAATTATTAAACGCTTAATATTTAAAATTTTTATCATTTTGATCTATAATTGAATTATAACTATAAATTAGTTTATTAAGGTACGGTTGCAACAACATTACTTGATTTTAAGCGAGATTTAAAACTCTATCAATCTCATATTAAAGAAAAGAGATAGAAATAGAGACAATTTAAGTCTCGCTTAAAATCAAAATTACGTTGGTGCAATCGGGCTTAACTAATTTAATTATATTTAAATACTAAATAAAATTTTTAAATCAAAAATAGAACTCTCGAGAATGTCAATAACAATAAATAAACAGGCTAATGAGAGTCAAAAACTGCGGTTGTTCGTGCGAATTAAAATTATTTATTAAAATATACTTATAAAAATAAATCAGACGTTTCGGCTTCTATTTGAGCCATCTTCAATGATCCGAACAATATCCATTCAAATTTAAAATAGCATGGTCATCAATTGGCTGCACAGGTGTGGTAACACATCATCTCCATTAGAATAAGACAAAAAATTTGAACGTTCTTTGGCAAATAATGGAAAACTATTAAATAAAAATTGTCAATAAACAAATAATCAGTGAAGAAACTAAAAAGATCAATGAGAAACTCACCAATGCAGCAAATTAACATCAAAAGAATTACAAAGTATACGTGTGAAATAAAAATGATACACAGTCAACGGACAATAGTCAAATGAGATAAAAACAAAGTGTGGGAAAGACAAGAATATAATGAGACTGCGCAGAACGGTAAAAACAGATACCACCAATAACTAAGCACTATTACATTGACACATAAGAAATCATATTAAATACATCATTTTAACGAG
>NW_017279354.1:192916-195022 GCF_001594065.2 Cyphomyrmex costatus | reverse complement strand
TTCTAATGGAGATGATGTGTTACCACACCTGTGCAGCCAATTGATAACCATGCTATTTTAAATTTGAATGGATATTGTTCGGATCATTGAAGATGGCTCAAATAGAAGCCGAAACGTCTGATTTATTTTTATAAGTATATTTTAATAAATAATTTTAATTCGCACGAACAACCGCAGTTTTTGACTCTCATTAGCCTGTTTATTTATTGTTATTAAATACTAAATCTTATATCTAATTTAATTATCTTGTATAATAAACTTTTACAAACTTTGACGTAAAATATTGTTACGATAAATAAGTTTCAATTCTGCATTATAAATTCCTCTATTACATAAAAACAAATAAATCACAGAAAAATATTTATATATAAGAATGTTTTACCAAAGTCAAGATTAACCCATTTAGAATAGCTTGTGTGCCTACAAGTATCAACGTGTATAAAAATATTGTCACTGCAAGAAACTCAAACAGTGGCGATTGTTGAGTTTCAAAGGGAAGTTGTATCTTTATAGGAAGCTGCCGCAAAGTGTCATTTTGATCATCAGTCAAAGACACGAAACGAATTACGTAATCTCCTGAGAAATAAAGGACCGTAACAACCACATTAGCACACAATATACTGTTGGAAATAAAATGTGCTACATTGGCTTTAATTGTCATCATATACAAATGTTCATCCATATTGCACTGAAGCCAATCATTATCCATAGCAATTAACATTTGACAAAAAATTCTGAAAAACGTTATTTTAATCTATTATAATATTTCAAATGCAAAAATTACATTTTTTCCAAAAGCCATCAACGTTGTGTTTAATTCTCAAGCTAAAGTTTGGGTGATGACATTAATAAATCACTTTTGCTTATGATAAATCAAGTCAACAGTGTTATAAAATTGAAAAAAAAATTGTTTTTCGAAAACGGAATTAAGTAAAGCTGAACAAAGTTGAATTATATAGTATAGAATATCTTACTGACGGCGTATCCACAATCCAATCAATTTAAATAACGTCAAATTGTATAATATAGTTACAGTCAAACTGTCAATGAGATTCGCGATTTCGCTGATACTCAGATGTTCAAAAATGTACAAATACTGAAAGTACTGTATGACCACTGTGCACAATATAATACTCAAAAAGTGAACAGTAGAATACAAATCACTCGGCCAAATGCCGAGTAATTGGAAACAAATTTTCAGCACTGGGCTGCAAGTACTTCTTATTATCATTTGCCAATGGTTTTTATAACGTAAGAAAGCAAGGATCAGCGTTTGCACATTTATTTGATCCTCTAGGTAAGAAGTAAATGAGACAGTATATCGTCTATTTCTCCAAGTATTATACATATATTCCCATTCGGTGCATTCTCACTCGCATAAATATGGATCAAACATTATGTATTGTGTAGCATCATAATAAATGAGGATATAGCTAATTTTTTTATAAACGTATTGTAATCTTCTATTGAAATATAATAACGTAGTAAATGACTAGGAAAACTAAGAAAAACATATGTCGAACAATTGATGTACGATTCGATGTGTAATATAGACAGTTCCCTTTCCTTGCGAACTTATATCTGGGCAATAAATTTCTAGAAATAAGAGACAAACGTCCGCTGCATTCTGTACATTGTAAAAAACGATAATCGCACAGCAGGCCAACAATAATTGTGTATTAAATATTCTAAGCGAACGTAACTGAATAACATTCATGTAATTCTAGTTTTGATGGTCTTCGAAGAAATAATATAAGAGCAAAATAACAGAACATCATTAAAATGATAAGTAATATGCCTTAATGCTTCTAGGAATTATTCTTATGGAAAGTATCCCGAATTAAAAAATTGTTTAATAGAAAATATTAGAAATATTTGAAATAGTTTGAAAAAAAAGTATACTCACAACGTCATATGATCGTACATAGAAGAAATACTAATTGTCTAAAAAAGCATAAACATCAAAAACATCCGACTATAAAAAATCTTTTTAAGTTTAAATGTATATAAGGTAATATGATAATAACAATATACGTAAAATTATTTATTTCTACATATGTGTGTGTGTGTGTGTGTGTGTGCGCGCGCGCGCGTGCGTATAACAAA